>NC_048319.1:9965351-10040543 GCF_013100865.1 Trachemys scripta elegans | reverse complement strand
GGAAGTATCCACAGTTCTGCCAAGAATCAGTAGTGCCCAGGCAACGGCTGAAACTTTGGGCAGCACTAATGCACGAGGAGAAACCACAACCGTCTCTCCTGCAATTCCATCAGGCAGGTCCACAGAGATGTCCGGAAGAACCTCTGTTCCCACCACTTTTGCGCCTCTCACGGCTACTACAGAGGGGAGCCCAGGCACCGTAGCCCAGAGTACGGTGGAAAAATCAAGCCCTACTACCTCTACTCTAGCAGAGACGAGCACCTCTCAAGGCACTAGTGGAACAGCGGAGATGCCCACTGCTTCAAGAGCAACTTCTAGCCCTAGTGAGACGAGCACTATTCCTGCAAACACCACAGTAGCAAAGACAACTCCAAACTTCTTTCCTTCTAGTGCAACAAGTGAATCCACAGAAACGGGTACAAGTGCAACTGCCGAGAAGACGAGCGCCTCTCTCGCCACAAGCCCAGTCCAAGACACTTCAGGCCTGGCCAGCAGTTCAGCGGCTGGATCAAGGCCAACGTCTCAAGGGAGCACTCCCTTCCCTGAGACGGGCACTGTAGCAACAGAGACATCTCCTGCTGGGCCACACACCAGCACTCCAGCTGAGACCACAACAAGCACGGTGCGCAGCACTAGTGACAGAGGCACAAGCCCAAATACCTCCCTACCCAGAACATCGGCAGAAACCACAGAGATGGCTGGAAGTTCCCCATCTGTCGAGACCACGACTGGCTCTGTAACTAGCCCCCTCGTTGCAGAAACATCGACATTTCGACATATTACTGAAACAACAGAAGTGCCATTTACTGCACCTGATGTCACTGTCATCTCAGAACACGCTTCTAATGGAATGAAGACAGATACTTCAGCCTCAGAAAGCGGTACGTTCTTCTGGACGATTAATTGCATTCCGATATCAAGTCCTGTATCTCCAGCCCGAGCTTGAGATTACACGGCTAAATCCCAAGAGATTCTAACGTCTGTCTTTGTTACTCCTTTATCTCTAGGGACGATAGTCGCTGTTACAAATGGCTTTAGAACAGAACTGGGAAATTCTCCAACAAGTGTTCCCCAAACTCCATCTAGCGGAACTGGCAGCATTACTTCACGAGCTGATAAAACTGGAAGCTCCTCTGTCACCAGTACTGTAGCTGAGCTATCAACGACCATCGGCACCCATGCTGCAGAAGAGCTGATTCCATCTTCCTCTGTCACCAGTCCCTCAGGTAAGACAAGAAGTATGATTCGCAGCAAACTCTGGATCAGGCCTGTAGGTAACACGTTGTGCACCAGTAAGAGATTTCTTCTACTGTGTTTGCTCTGCTGATCTGTACAATATTTTGAAGGGTGGAGTGAAAACCATGTCCATTCCATGCCCACTTATGCGAGGGGTGGGGAGATCTGTGACGGCTTTCCTCACTGCTCTATGGTCTGAGATGTAGGTTGTGCGTGCAGGGGATTGAAGAGACCCCTTGCATCCAGTGTGCCAGCGTTCCTGGGCATGCCAGAGAACCACCTTTGCCCTAAAGAAATATTTTTTATCAAATTAAAGGGAGAAGTCAATGTAGCTCTTTATATTCCCAAAGCACTGAACTCTCCTTAGCTGCGTCCTCATGACCTACCATCTGAAGTATTAGTATCCTCATTTTACAGATGTGGAAAGAGAGGATTTCAGTGACGTGGCCACGGACACACAGTAGCAAAAGTGGGATTAAAATTGAAGGTGCCTTTTGGTCCTTTAATAATGAAGAGGATATAAAATAATAGTAAAATCACACACAGTCTCAGAGTCAACCCTGTCAAAGGATCAGTGTGGGCGGACCTTAATGCCTGGATGAGCCTCACTGAAGTAACCACACGGCACTGCTGGGGATTACCTTAATCCAGGGGTGGCCAACCTGTGGCTCCAGAGCCACCTGCGGCTCTTCAGAAGTTAATCTGCGGTTTCTTGCATAGGGACCGACTCTGGGGCTGGAGCTACAGGCGCCAATTTTCCAATGTGCTACAAGGTGCTCACTGCTCAACACCTGGCTCTGCCCCAGGCCCCGGCCCCATTCCACTCCTTCCCGCAAGGCCCCTGCCCCTTCCCCTGAGTCTGCCACGCCCTTGCTCCTCCTCCACCCCCCCCTCCAGCCTCCTGCACACCAGAAAACAGCTGATCGCAGTGGGCAGGAGGCGCCGGGATGGAGGGTTAGGTGCTGATTGGCAGTGCTGCTGGCGGGTGGGAGACACTGGGCTGGCAGGGGAGCTGACGAGGCGGGGGGGCTGCTGACATGTTACTGTGGCTTTTTGGCAATGCACAATGGTAAATTCTGGCTCTTTCTCAGGCTCAAGTTGGCCCCCCCTGTCTTAATCACTCCCATCAAGCTTTATGTCACCTGCATGGAAAGTGTAGTTCCCCAATGAGACCAGCAGATGGGAGTGTTTAGTCACTAATAAGCCAGTAAAAGCTTTGTCAAATAAAATGATAGCAAATCAAAGGGAGCCTTTACCGCAAGCAGCGAAAGGCAGCGTGACTTACTTTTCAGTTGGTTCGCAAGATATGTTACTTGTCATTTTTTCCAAACGAGCAAAACTGCATGAAATATTTGTGTTCCGGGGCTTGCATCCAAAATTGTTCCAAGTTAAAGCTACAGATATTGAACAATTTCTAAACAGTTCTGTCCCTTATGGGGTGGGCCTTCGTTTGACTGTCATTTCTAAGCAGCATTAAAACTGTGCACAAACTTACATAGAATCATAGAGTTAGAATAGTCATCTAGTCTCACCCCCTGCCAATATGCAGGATTTGTTGTTTCTAAGCCAGTGGTTCTCAAACTAGGGACGTCGCTTGTTTAGGGAAAGCCCCTGGCGGGCCGGGATGGTTTGTTTACCTGCCGCGTCTGCAGGTTCGACCGATCCCAGGTCCCACTGGCCGCGGTTCGACGCTCCAGGCCAATGCGGGCTGCAGGAAGGGCGGCCAGCACGTCCCTCGGCCCGCGCCGCTTTCTGCAGCCCCCATTGGCCTGGAGCAGCGAACCGCGGCCAGTGGGAGCCGCAATCAGCCAAACCTGCAGACGCGGCAGATAAACAAACCGGCCCGGCCCGCCAGGGGCTTTCCCTAAACAAGCGGCGGCCCTAGTTTGAGAGCCGCTGTTCTAAACCATCCAAGGCAGGTGGCGCCAGCCTCCTTTCGAAAACCTCCGGTGGAGGAGGTTCCAGAACCTCCCAGGGCAGGTCTGGTCCATTGGCCGATTGTTCTCACAGTTCGGAAGCTTTTCCTGAGATTTAATCTAAATCTGCTCTGCTGTCGTTTGAACCCAGGGCCTCTTGTCCTGCCCTCTGTGGCAAAAGAGAACAACTTTTCCCCATCTTTTGTACGGCAGCCTTTCAAGTATTTGAAGACTGCTCTCATGTCCCCCCTTAATCTCCTCTTTTCCAAACTAAACATACCTTCAGCCTTTGCTCGTCTGGCTGCATTCCATCCCTTTGATCATCTTTGTCGCTTGCCTCTGGATCCTTTCCAGTTTCTCTACAACCTTTCTATACATGTGCCCATACATTGCAGGTGCAAACGCTGGTGTACTCAATTATACAATACTTGTGCCTGCATGAATGCAAATGCTAACAGAGAAGAGACCAGGAACACAAGCCACTTTTGGATTCTCATTTCCTGTGTTGAGGGTTTCCAGGTTCATTGCATGCAACAGGTGATGCACTTGAAGTTGGTGGAAACGGGTTTGTAATTAGGTAGCAATTCCTTGCGTGGAATTTGCTGGCTGATTCTTTTAGCTGCAATAGCATCAAATTCCACCTCTTAGTCAAGGATTGTGTATAAGTCTCCTGCCTGGCTTTTGGGATTTGGATGTGCAGGAAATAGAAATGATACACAGATTCTCCTAGAATGAAGGGTAGGGGGCTATATTTGGACTGGCCATAAAGGTGAACAACAAAATAAAACATGGGGATGTGGGAGGTTTGCATGTGCCATTTCATACTCCTTCAGGATTCACAACGATATGTGAAAGGCAAATTGCTTTGTTTCTGAATGTCCTTTTCTGCTTGTTTGTTATATTATATTACATCACATCTCTCCTTTTGCTTAATGACCCTCTGGAGGAGCGGAGAAGTGGAGTCAGGGCGTGACACTGCAGAAAGTCAAAGTATGAGATATAGTTTCCCCAGTCCTCCTTTGTGAGCTATGAAGGACACATTAAGGATGAAAAGGGATGGTCCATATTTTGTGACTGAAATGTTTTCACCCACAGAAAAATGGAGTTTCCTA
The DNA here is from genome assembly GCF_013100865.1 of Trachemys scripta elegans. Lineage (NCBI taxonomy): Eukaryota > Metazoa > Chordata > Testudines > Emydidae > Trachemys > Trachemys scripta. The sequence goes on along the minus strand of NC_048319.1, from coordinate 10,036,279 downwards.
GAAAGCAAAATAAAACAAAACCAACAAAATCCAGCAGTTTGGGGGGAAATTTTGAAACGAATTAAACACATGTTTTTGTTTTGTTTCGTGTTAAATTGAAATTTGTTATTTGTTTTTGTTTTCAGCAGCTAAAATTCATTCAGAGTTTTGTATTTTTCCCTTCTCCTGCTTTTTTTTTTTTTTTTTTTTTTTTTGGCCACTGCCTTTAATCACATGAAAGAGGTTCAGGTTACCCCACTTGCTTTTGTCTTTTTCTTTTTTCTTTTCTCTGCTCTGTAACTTTTTCAAAACTTCCTCAACAGTGCAAAAGTTAAAGTTGGTGGGGGAGAGGCTGAGGTAAAAACCCCTGCACATTATACACTGCGCTGGAATTGGTCTTTTAAAAAAAGGAGTGGGGAGAAAAGGAAATCTGAAATTTTGAAAAGTTTGGAAAAAACAAAAAAATTAGAAAAAAAACAAAACAAAACAAAAACTATTCCACTGTGAACCCTGGGAAACAGATGCAACTTCAAAATTCAAACATGCTCTGCTCATTGTGTTTCCATGTTTCTACACATGCTGAGCCTCAAAGAAATCACACAAATACACATAGGTTCTGGAACTAGGGATGCTGGGGGTGCACTTGTACCCCTGAGCTTGAAGTGGTTTCCATTATATACAAGGTTTACAGTTTGGTTCAATGGCTCACAGCCCCCCCACTCCACAAATTGTCCCAGGCCCCTTGCAAATACATCTTCCCACTTCCCGGAAGAGCTCTAGAAGGCCATTTCGCCACACAGGAGATGTGAGGTTTTCTGGATCTCTAAGAAAGTTCCAAGGTTCTGCTCTTATTTAATCCATATACGCCACCAGTGAGGTTCCTTTTCACAGCCACTATCCTTCTATTTAAGGAACGCTAGATGGGATACTCTTCAGATTCTGTTAACTTCTCTCCTTAATTAATATAGTTACAGGCAGCTGTATGTTAGACATGCTACAGCATGTGCTTGTTATTTTGTGGCAGGCAGCATTTATTGGACAGGGGTTTGTCTGTCTTTTTCTTAATTTCCAAAACACGAGAATTCCCTTTACACATAACGGCTGATACTTGGAAAAATGTAAATATCATAACAAAGAGGTGTCAAGTATCAGAGGGGTAGCCGTGTTAGTCTGAATCTGAAAAAAGCAACAGAGGGTCCTGTGGCACCTTTAAGACTAACAGAAGTATTGGGAGCATAAGCTTTCGTGGGTAAGAACCTCACTTCTTGCATCTGAAGAAGTGAAGTTCTTACCCACGAAAGCTTATGCTCCCAATACTTCTGTTAGTCTTAAAGGTGCCACAGGACCCTCTGTTGCTTACAACAAAGAGGATTACTCAGCATGAAGGTGGTATGACCTGGAAATCACAAATCTTTCAGACTAGAAGAGACCACATTTCTTTCATTTCAGGCCCCAGCTCATTTCAATTGAAAGATATTAGCTCTACATTTACTAGCTTACTCAACACTGCTTATGCAACATTTTTGTGACGTCTGAATGACCTTTACGGGGCTCACAAATGATCTACACCCTATTGACGTGCCTGCAAAAAGATACGGTGACACGTGCCACTCCACCCAGAGGTGAACATCAAGGAGGCTGACTTGCTTTCCCCAGTTACTACTATCTATAGTACCGGCTCAAAAGCCATCAAGTAGCATAGGGAAATTGCTTAGCGCTGTGGTCCCCATAAAGCAAAGCACTTAAGGACCTGGTTAACTTTTAGCATGCAAGTTGTCCCATCGACCACTTTGTGTCTGCTTTAGTCTGGGGATCAAAGCTGTGCTAAATTGCACCAGTTCGTAATGGCGTCCAAGAGGCCATTCTAGATGCCGGGGATTGACCAGAAGTACTGGCTTCCCTGGCCGCATTCCCTTGTCCCAGCCAGAGGGGCTAGAACTAGGGGTGCTGCTGCACCCCATTATACATAGGGTTTACAATTTGATTCAATGGCTCCCAGCACCCCCACTATACACATTGTTCCCACACCCCTGGTCCCAGCTACATCCCCTACACCAGTGGTTGGAAGGACTGCGGCATCAGAGCAGCTATGCTCATCTTATGGCACCGGAGAATTCAGTCCCTGCAGGGTGATACGGGAGGATAGCTTAGTGGTTTGAGCATTGGCCTGATGAACCCAGGGTTGTGAGTTCAATCCTTGAGGAGGCCACTTAAGGATCTGTGGCAAAAATCAGTACTTGGTCCTGCTAGTGAAGGCAGGGGGCTGGACTCAATGACCTTTCAGGGTCCCTTCCAGCTCTATGAGATAGGTATATCTCCAACTATTATTCTTATTATTAAGCAAGCCATTTACCCCAACGTGCTTTATGCTGGGAGATTGGCATAAAGCAGCTGCAGGAGGGGCCAAGGATCTGGCCCAGCGAGTGTATCCCAATGAAATACAGGCCCACACTGCTTGCTGGCTGAACCAGTACTGTAGATGGTAGTAACTGGGGAAAGCAAGTCAGTCTCCTTGATGCTCACTTCTGGGTAGAGTGGCACGTGTCACCTTATTGTTTTTGCAGGTATGCCGATAGGTTACAGATCATTTGCACAAGATGTCCTCGCTTGCATTTCCCTACAAGTTTTTGTTTTCTTCTTCCCCATGCATCTTGCCCTTTCTGACTGATTTTTCTGACCTTGGTAGTGTTTGCTGAAAGGTCAAAGAAGCTCTTTACAGGTTCTCCCATCCATTGCACATCCTGCCAGGAATCAGACACTAACGGTCTCCGAACCATGAAGTTTGTCCTCTTAGGAATCTCTTTGATATTCTTTTTAGCTTTATTTGTTACCCAACCAATGGCCAAGTAATTTTAAAAAAATGTATGATTTTTCAAACATTTGGAACCCTAACATTTTGTATAAAAACAATGGAAATTGGCTTTTCAAGAAAAATAAGATTGAAGTTAATGAGGAAATAGACCAAAAAATGTCCCCTAATTGCTTTAATAATAAAATTAAATTCACTTTGGCTTTGATGGTGCCCCTTTTGTGTTTGCTCTCTATTAATATTCTAGCCAACAAGTTTACAAGCAAATAGCAGTTTTTATGGGAATATTCTCAAATATATGCATAACGTGAATTTTGAACTTGGAAATGTATGTATTCGCCCCAGAGCTACACTCAGCCGGGCACAGCATAGAAACAATACCGCGAGACCTATGGGTCCAATCAAAGCTAGCCAGCAGAGATCAAATTTTGGATTCTTGCCAGCAAATGACAACATTATTGGCTGAAATGATTTGGTGAGTAATCCTGAATAACAGATGAATTCCAGATCTACTAACAGAGAAAGAATGTAGTTTAGCTATATAACATCGAATGGTAAAATTCTGGTGGGTCTTTTAGAGATTCTGCACGAGTACCCTATTCATTGTTTGCTTTGAGATAGTCCAAGAATTTTTCATTCTCACGCCTCTCCAGGCTTGGAGGGATCGTGCGGCAAATACCAATGCAGTTTCTTCTTTGTTTTTTCATTATTTGTATTCTTACCTGAAGTACGTCATCTGTGGCCAGAAATTACGTGCTTGGGCTATCAATATGTCCGAGTAATTAGAGATTCTTCCCCCCAATGCACCCTGACTCCTACCCTCTGAGGGACATTACTAATAACTGTTTGCAAGCAGACCTTGTGATGCTAGGATTGGGTTATATAAAGACATAATCGACAGTGCAAGGGGCCAACTCATGTCCTGGACAATGAAACTCCTTCATAGGGAGCTGGGAGTGAAATGGGTGTAGTGACCACTCCCTTACCTTTCCCAAATGGCTTAATGAAAGTCTTTAATCAGACTCTTATGCATGGGTTCAGTCAATTTGTAAATTTCACTGGGCCTGTGTGGGACAAGTAGTTTTGATTTCTCAGGGAAGTGTCAGAGAGAAGGGAACTAGGGCTGTGGAAGTATATATAGTGAGCGGAGGTCTGAAGAGCGGAATCTGAGGCCAACTAGTGTTTGAGCTGTAATTTATTCTTGTAGATTTGGGGGAGAAACCAGATTAACCAGGGTAAAGCTATCAATAGCTATGGAGATCACCTCGAACTCCCTAAATAGTTACGGCTGTGCCCAAGCGTAGCTTAGGTAACTTTCTTAACTCACCGATTTTAACAGAGTCCTTCCTCTTTGTCTTCATTGCCTGGGGGGTCTAGCGGTAGCAGCAGTTAAATTTGTTTTGTTTTGCCAGCTTCTCTATCAGTCTGGGTTTCCGTGTCCCCACAGAGCTCCTGACATGCCCACAGCCTTTGCTTGCTGCTTTTTGCTGACCTGTGGGGTTTATTTATTTGAACATTTAATAACCTGGCTTATCTGGCTATGAATGATGATCATCTCACTCCTCCATCCACTGTTATAGAATCATAGAACTGGAAGGTCCCTCGAAAGGTCGTTTAGTCCAGTCCCCTGCACTCAAGGCAGGACTAAGTATTATCTAGACCATCCCTGACAAGGATTTGTCCAACCTGCTCTTAAAAATCCCAATGATGGAGGTTCCACAGCCTCCCTAGGCAATTTATTCCAGTGCTTCACCACCCTGACAGTTAGGAAGCTTTGCCTAATGTCCTACCTAAACTGGCTTTGCTGCAATTTAAACCTATTGCTTCTTGTTCTATCCTCAGAGGTTAAGAACAACAATTTTTCTTCCTCCTCCTTGTAACAACCTTTTATGAACTTGAAAACTATTATGTCCCCTCTCAGTCTTCTCTTCCCAGACTAAACAAGCCCAGTTTTTTCAATCTTCCCTCATAGGTCATGTTTTCTAGACCTTTAATCATTTTTGTTTCATTCTCTGGACTTTCTCCAATCTTTCTCCACATCTTTCCTGAAATGTGGGGCCCAGAACTGGACACAATACTCCAGTTGAGGCCTAATCAGCACGGAGTAGAGCGGAAGAATTACTTCTCATGTCTTGATTACTATACTGCTGCTAATACATCCCAGAATGATGTTTGCTTTTTTTTACAACAGCGTTACACTGTTGACTCATATTTAGCTTGTGATCCACTATGACCCCCCAGCTTCCTTTCCATCCAGCTATCTTCTTACAGTGGTACCCAGCAGCATGGAGTGTTTGAGTGTCGTAGTATCTGATCTGCCCAGTCCCCTTACTTCTACAAACTCTTTGACTCGTTCCTCTCTGCTACACATTGTCTTTTTCACTCACTCATCTCCTGCATCCCTACACAGTCTCTTATTCATTCTCTGATTCCTAATTTTCCTGATTACCCCATTCCTTCATCTCACTTACTCCTGCACATCCCCTGTCTCCATCCTCTCCTTCCCCCCAGGCCACTGAAAAATAGCCCCAAAGCCAACAAATACCAGGAAAATCCCCTTCTCACAGTTACAATGGTGAGACCGAGAGAGTAATACGGCCATTGGGCCTTTAGTTGGAATCAGGCACTCACTGGATCCAGGACTCCCATGATGCACATGATGAATGGGGATGTTCAGGGATCGAAAGGCCAAACTGTGTTTTTTTAATTGTTTGTATTTATTTTTTCATTATTCAGAAGATTAACTTTTTTGAATGAGAGCGGCTTTGTGGCTCTGATCCAAGTAAGCACTTAAACATATGCTTAACTTTAAGCACAGAAGAACTTAAAAAAAAAATCTACTGACTACTCCCAGGCTTAAAACTAAGCACATGCTTAAGTGTTCGGTTGGATTGGAGCCTTTATTGTTTCCTAAAATAGTTTTTCTCAAAGTTTTACACCAAATAGCATCACAGAATATTTTTCTATATATGCACAAAAAGCTATATTGTTTGAATCGGAACTTTCACAAAACTTGACACCCAAAAGTTTGTCTGTCTTAGCTAGAAGAATGCACTTTACTTAAATATTTAGTAGATGAATGTATGATTGTACCCTCCTTAAAGATGTAGATTAGTCACTATTCTCTGTCATAATTTCATGTTTGAATAATGCACATTGACCTTTTCAAGGCACCAGTTTCTTATTTTCCTTACCTAGCGGGAAGGTATGATATTCTAATTTTAAAACCCCCGTGCTGTGAGGTGCGGCTGGGTGTGTCATGTCACCAAACCCAAAGTGCTGGCATTATGCAAGATACTGTAGGTTAACAACACTATATCTTGGTTGTTGGAGTCCTCCTCTTCACTGGTTGTCAGAGTTATTCTCTTATCATAAAGAGGACAGCAACAGAGAAAGGGAATTTTGGACTAAATTAGTAAGACTGTAATTCCATAAAAATAGAGATGGACTGGACATTACATTTACCTCGCTGTAAACTGCAGAACATATGTATAACCCTAGTACTATGCTTTGTTTCAGGTAAGTTTTATTTATTTACTATTTTGACAGGAGAGAACATTTGTGGCTATATATCTTAAAGGCTTAGATTTTTGAAAAAAAATGAAATGACTGTCGTTACCAAAAACTACAGGCAAGGGACCAAATTTTGCTCTTACGTCAATGTAAATCCAAAGGTAATTCCACTTACTTTCATGAAGTTACTTAGGATTTACCTCCGACTAAAAGTGAGAAAATAATGACCCTTAGTTTTTTCCTAAGGGGCATTGTATCTTGATTATCACAATGTCGTTTTAGAGCACACAACTCAAATCAAGCTTTCATCAGCTACTTTGCTAGGATAATAGAGAGGAATTTCTTCTCCAAACTTTTGTAAGGAAGTTACTTAAAGAACAAACAACCTTATAATGAATTAATTGCATTTCATTTAGCAAATCCCATGACACACCTGTATATTGAACTGCTCATAACCTGCTCATTAATCTAATCCTTCAATATCTTTAGAATGATGAAAGTTTTTTTAAAATGGCATATAGGAAAAATCACATTGGTGAGAAATATTACATTTGTTTGAAGATTTAATGAAAAGTATCTTCAATTACAAATTTTTCAATCTGGGTAAACTTTTTAAAAGCAGCCAAGTGTCTTGGGATCCTAAAGATAAACTTGTCAAAGGCATCTAAGTGCCTCAGGAGCCTAAATCACTTAAGTGCCCAAGTCACCTGGAAAATGTGACATCACTGGGACTTAGGCACCTAAGGACCTGATTTGTAAAGGCATTCAGGCACCAAAATGCAAATAGGTGCCTAGCTGCTTTTGAAAATCCCACTAGGTGCATAAATGCCTTTAAAAATCTGACCATAAGTTGCCTTTGAAAATAAGACTTAAGCTCCTAAATCACATAACTGATGTGGAAAATTTTACCCTAAGTCTCATTTTCAAAAGTGACTAAAGCTCTAAATACTTAGTCATTTAGGCACTTTTGAAAATTACACCCCTTATTCTTTATGCTTAGTCTTTTGGAGATTGTACTATGGTGATTAAGATCAATTAAGAGACACATTATGATTCAGCTCCTCATAAGAATAAGGTTTAAGCTAATTGATTGCATTAGCAACATGACCGCAGTGCGAGTGGCTGCAGTGAGAATGTGATATCTCTGATTCTGTTTGAGGGCAACAACCAGGGAATTTGTGACAGCCTTTTTAGCAGAAATATAAGTATGCTTTTAAGCTTGGTCTTTGGCTATATTTTAAAAAGCCTGTTTCCAGGCATACAGTTGGGATTTTCAAAGGAGTTTAATGGAGTTAGATGCCCCCATCCCATGGGAATTGAGGATCTAACACATCTGCACTCCTTTGAAAATCGTAGCCAATATTCTTCGTTAGACGTGTTTAATTCTCCAGGAGTAATCCTGTATTAACAGGAGTGTTGTATGTAAGACACTGGAGATAATTGTCCTGCTCTACTCGGCACAGGTGAAGCCTCCACTGGAGTACTGTGTCCGGGGAACACTTTAGGAAAGATGTAGATAAACTGGAGAGAGTTCAGAAGAGAGTAAGAAAAATGATCAAAGGTTTAGAGAACCGGACCTGTGAGGAAAGGTTAAAAAAACTGGGCATGTTTAGTCTTGAGAAAAGAAGACTGAGTGGGGACCTGGTAACAGTCTTCAAAATGCTAAGGGTTGTTATAAAGAGGACTCTGATCAATTGTTCTCCATGTCCACTGAAGGTAGGACAAGAAGTAATGGGCTTAATGTGCAGCAAGGAAGATTTAGGTTAGATATTAGGAAAAAATTTCTAACTTTAAGGATAGTTACGCTCTGGAACAGGCTTCCAAGGGAGGTTGTGGAATCCCCATTATTGGAGGTTTTTAAGACCAGGTTGGACAAACACCTGTCAGGGATGCTCTAGATTTATTTGGTCCTGGCTCAGTCCAGGAGGTTGGACTTGATGACCTCTCGTGGTCCCTTCCAGCCCGACAGTTCTACAAACCTGACCAAAGAAAATTTAGACCCAGTATATTGTAGGTAATTATAAAAGTGTCTTGTCCAACACTGAGTTTTATTTGCAGGTGTAAAACCCTACAGTATTTTTTGCTGTCGGAGATACTGTTCTCTGTTTTCTTGCTGGTGTAACCGTGATCAGAATCTGACCTAGGTGTCTAGTACAATACTCATCAAGGGTGTATGAAAGGCAATATTTCCTGGGCACCAATCCAAGCTGCACTGCACCGACATGTGTATAGAATTGCAAACCGCATTCACTGGGGAGTGTCTGATGGGGTTTTACCAGCAATAGACTAGATCCCACCCATACACTGTAAGTAAACCTGCATAGAGGGCAGGGAAGTTAGTGAATTTTCCCTTGCAGAATGTCCTCTACATTCTGCCACCAGGAGCTGGGCTTGTCTAACCGGTCCACCACCCGTGAAAGGAAGCGAAGATCTAGCCCTCAAAGCTGTGAATCCACAGGGGACAAAAGGCTATCTCTCTATTGGAGACACTGGCCACAATTGCCCCTGTGACCTGTCTTAAATAGGTGTGATGGGGGTGCATAAATGTAACAGCTTCTTTCTGTATCACACTTCCAGAAGACTCTGTATAGTGCCAACAAAGGGAGGGGGAAAATACACATAACCATGTCCTCACTCTGACCCACCCCCTACCCACTCCCCACTTTGCTCACCTGCCTGACTCCCCCTGATGCCCTGGTGCAGATCTTCAGATTTGTGGAGCTCTCACTAACGGGTTCAAAAGGGCATGACCTGGACCAATATTATAACACTAAATGACCAAAGAATTAACTACTTGTGTGCCACAAGCCTTGCACACTCAACAGGTATGTGGATTTCCACACGACCTACTGAATGCCAGGAAACGTCAGAGAAATGTTTGGCAAATGCCCATGGAGTCGCACAGGTGCCTCTAACTTGGGCATGGACTGAATATCCCCAGGCTGGGAAAGTGGGTAGGAATTAGGTGGACCATGCTGCTGATAGTGCGTGCTATCAGTTGGGTTATTTGCACTTTCTGAGCAGTTACCATTGGTAAACTTGAACTCTCCTCTGGGAAAGTGTCTCTCTTTTCCTGGAAAAATCTCCTGCTATTTCATGTTTTCAGCAGCTGCCTTTTATTATCAGTTTTGCAATCCGTCCTGTGGTAAGATTTTTTTTTTTTTTTTACTGGCGAAGTTTCTGAAAAGGACACAGAGACTCCCGTAAACCTTGAAATATCACGATGCAAAGATGGTGTTGGCTCAGATCGTTCCTGGTAGTTTTTTGTTTTGATCTCTTCAGGGGTTTCATAGCTGGTCTATAAAAATCTGCTCCAGGCTGAAACTTGGCAGAAAGGATCTCAGCCCGCAACTAGATTTGCCCACAAACAGCAGACAGACAGCTTTAATTTACAACATGAAAAATGGCATTATAATGTGCTAGGGTTATCCACTCCAAACTCCTGCTCAGGAGTTAGGAACAAGTGACCCCAGAAAATCCATTGCATAGCCCAGTATAGGCTGGGACGAGACTTTGGCTACATGTACACTACAGGGGGGAGTCGATTTAAGATACGCAAATTCAGCTACGTGAATAGCGTAGCTGAATTCGATGTATCGCAGCCGACTTACTCCACTGTGAGGACGGTGGCAAAATCGACCTCCGCGGCTTCCCGTCGACGGCGCTTACTCCCACCTCCGCTGGTGGAGTAAGAGCGTCGATTCGGGGATCGATTGTCGCGTCCCAACGGGACGCGATAAATCGATCCCCGAGAGGTCGATTTCTACCCGCCGATTCAGGCGGGTAGTGTAGACCCAGCCTTTGAGAGTTTATTGAGTTCGGTGTGAATACTGCTGCATAGCAAACATAGTAAATCAAGCTCCTAGTCATGTATTTCAGTATAGAATCTCAGTGTTTAACGATATGTTATGTATAAGTGCAGCTGATTGCCTTTCAGACAGCCTGATTGCTTACCACTGATTGCTTAAAGCCAGTAATAAGCAAATCAGGATGGTCCACTGGGCAGGAGGTTACTCAGAGACTTGGGGTCGATTCCTTGCTCTGCCACAGATTCCTTGTGTGACCTTGGGCGAGTCACTTAGTCTCCCTGTGGCTAAGTTTCCTATCTGTAAAATGGAGCTAATAGCACTGCCCTACCGGCACAGTGGTTTTGTGAGGGTAAATACATTAAAGATTGTGTGGCGCACAGACGCTATGGTAGTAAAGGAGACCACAGATAGAGAATCAAGATGTGAAATGAATGTGTCATGTTTGGCCTATTCATGTGGTATTTAGAAAAACACAGTAGATATGTTGAATTTGTTCCAGGTAAGGGCGGGAGTCAGCCCTTTAACACAGGGCACGTAGATCTGGCTGCGTCAGAACAGAAGGTTAACTACACAGATTTTCTCCCTCTAAAGCAGAAGTTGCTGCTCATACATAAGAGATTTGCACCTGCTCGCCTAGTACGGCATGTACTTTTATTATGGTTACCGTCTTGTTATTTTTAGTGTCCCAAAGCATGCCACACCCTTGTCAAAAAATATGTAAAAAGGCAGAGCCTTGCCCTAGAGAAATTATAATCTAAAAGGACAAGATACAGACAAAAGAGCAGGAGAAAGGGTGGCACACCCATCCTGGTTACAGAATTAGAGGGTAGCTGTTTAGTAATGGTGGGAAAACGAGGATGTGGAGGTGGGGCTGGAAGGATCAGAAAGGACAGTCCGGGCATGATGGGGAGTCGGGGAGAAGGCACGATAACTGGGCAGAGCGTGGGGTGCAGGTTAGAGCGTGCTGGGTGAATAGAGGTGCATTGCAGGCAGGTGCAAAGCTGTGCATTCCGGCCTAACCTTCCTTCCCGAAGACAAGTTACAATTTGATTGACAGCTGCATTCAAAGCAGATGTTATTTAAAACATGCAGGACTAGACCCGGTCCCAACTGGTGACGTCAATAGAGGTGAAGGAGATAAGTGATCGTCTTAAATTCGTACATACACGTCGTCACAAGCAGCAGGGCAGAATCTCCCCGCTGGGCTCAAGGAAGTGTTAGGAGAGGTAACCAGATAACATGCTGGCTGGCCCCGAGAGACTGGCATCTCCAGCTCCCCAGCTGGCTAACATGTATACCACCCTCAGCTGCAAGCACTGACTTAGCCTTCCCTGTTTCCCCAGCACAATTGTTTCCTGTAGGCACAGATTTTAGCCCACGGTAGTATTCATCAGCCAAAAATTCCATGGATTATTGTACCCTAGACATACCCACCGTAAATCAGTCCTAAAAATACCCTAAAATGTCAAGTGTAATTTCTCTGTCAGAACAAATCACTTCTTGATTACGTCTAAGTTTTGGATCCGGAGTTTTTACAGCAAGAGCAGATATTATTAATGACAGAGCAGAGCAGGAAACAATTTTCCTGTCATGAGATTTTTTCAAGATTTCAACATTTTCCCCCCTCCTAATACAGGACACAGTGCAAATCTTGCAAATTTTCGTGAACAGCTATCCCCCAAACGTTCCAATCGGTCAGATTGGTCAACAGATTTTGTTTTGATAATTGTAAAATGCTTCATTTTGATTTTAACCTTTTTATTTTTGATTTTTTTTTTAGTATAAATTAACTAAAATTTCAAAACAAAAATTCATTGTGTCTCAAAAAACTAAACTTTGCATTTTGAAAATGTCCAAATGGGATGTTCTGATCATTTTGAAATATTTTTTTCCAATTTTTTTTCAAATTGGGAGATTTGTTGAAACTGGTTCTTGCTCATGGACAGTTTAATCAATTTTGACAAACTGACATTTTCTGTGGAGAAAAAAGTTATGGAAAACTTGTTTTCCTGTAGGAAATTAGATGGCTAGATAGCTCTCAAAGGTCCCAATTCAGCAAAACACACTTGTGCTTAAATCCCGCTGAAGTCACTGGAATGTAGCCTGCTTAGAGTTAACATATACTTATGCTGAACTGGGGTCAAAGTGCTTTAGAGAGGTGGTAAATTAGCATTTCTGTTTGGAAAGACAAAGCTGCAGGAAGGTTAAAGGGCCTGAGAGGAAGGATGGTCTCAGGGTTAGGGTGGTAGCTTAGGGCTTGTGAAAGCCAGGATCAAGTCCCTACTCCACTATGAACTTCCTGTAGCAGCTGGAGTGTAGACACACTCTGAGTATAGAGACTCTATCCTTTTTCCTTCCCCTCCTAGTCCACAACAGCACTAGTTGAAGCAGAACATTGACTTTGAATTTCCTGGTTGGTGTCACAAGCGTTATATAAACAGAATGGTTTCTCTTCAGCAGTAAATTAGCCTCCTAAGTGACTCAGGTAACTTGAACATGAATGGATTGTGATGGCATGGAGTGTTACGGCAAAAAAGCAATGTGCAATTATTAATAGAATGGGCCCCTCCTTAAGAACATTTGATCTAGATGACTTTGGACATACGGCTATCTCACGAGGAGAGAGAGTAATTCTTTTAGGATGACAAACATGTAGCGCTTTCATAGTTTAATAAGTTAGTGACCTAGTTTTTAACTCTGGACACCTGGCTTAGGTCATATCTTGGTGGTTTCCTAACCTACTCATAACTGGGTTTTTTATTCTCATCACAGTGCCATACATTGGCATGATTGAAAGTTAGTTAGCTTTTCCTCACAGTTCTGAAATGAAAAAAACTGAAAATACAAATAACTACTACGACTACTACTTTTCCCTAAACATTTTTGTTTAGAGTATTTTTTCAGAAAATATCACTGGATGATTGTTTTTCACACAAAAGTCCTATTTTTACAACCTTCCTCCTCCCCTCCTTCGAATATTTTTTTTCATGAAAACACATTGACCAGCTCTTTTCAAAACCTCACACAGGACTGGGCTGCGTTTATGTGGGGATAGAGGAGGGGAGTTTTGCTGCTTAGGACCCCCTTTGTGGTAATTTGTTTGATTGTATATGGTTTGTCTGGACTTTACTGACTGTTGAGCTGCGTGATGGGAATGTGGTCAGGGCCTTTGCTAGTTTGGTTTTTTTTGGTCCCATGATTACCAAGTAAATAATCCAGAAACCCCGGCCGTTGACTTTTTTTTTTTTTTTTGCTGTTAAAGGGGCCTCCTGTGAAGTTTCGCTCCAATCACAAGGGCACATCTATAGTGCAAAAAACCCAACCAACCAAATCCTACAGCAGCAAGTCTCAGAGCCTGGGTCAAGTGACTCGGGCTTGTGTTATGGAGCTAAAATAGCACAGTAGACATTCCTGCTTGGGCTGGCACCTGGGCTCTGAATCCCGGTGAGTGGGATGGGTCTCAGAGCCTGGACTCCATCCCGAGTAGGAACATCTACACTGCTATTTTTAATCCCACAGCGTGAAACTCGTGAGCCTGAGTCAGTTGTGCCAGGCTATGAGACTTGCTGATGCAAGGGTTTTTGGTGTGGGTTTTTTCGCAGTGTAGATGTACCCTTAGACTCTGGCCTTGCCAGACAGCATAATGCTGCAGTGACACTACCGTAAGCCGTCATGTTTCGGACCACCACTCTGGGCGACCATGGTGTTTTGGCTATTAGTCATAGGAAAGTTGTTCAGAGCTACTATAAATGCTTGATCTTACAGTGTAGTGGACTAAGCATTCTAGCCCCGATCCGTCAAGTCAATTAAGCATCTGCTTAACTGTAAGCACATGAGCAGTCCAATTGACTTTAAATCCCTTGCCGTAAAAGGTCCCCTTATTGTTTTGGACACCAAATTCACAACAAAATAATCTGCAGAGGATAACCCAAACCTTTCGCTGAGTACTTAGTCTAAAATAGTTAACACCTATTAGATGCCCTTTCCGACAATAACATTCCAATCTGAATAGCTGTGGTGGCCCAGAAGGTTCATGATGACGCATGACACAGACCTTTGAGGAGAAACCTCTCTGTTTGCCTTTGAAACTATGATCTTAATGCACAACAATAAAAAGGGAGGCGAGACGAGACATTCATGCAGCAAGATGAGGAAGTGGGACTCATGGTCACCCTTTGCAAATGTCACATTTGTCATATTCAAGTCTGATTAAATAACACTTCTGAGTGGGGAGGGGAACAGAAAGGGGCTGGAGTGAACAGGTATTTGTGGCTCCAGAAAATAACTTCTACTTGTCCATAAAACATAAGCACAATTGCTTAAACAGATCCTCACTCCAACTCAAAGTCTAGGTGCCACTATTTGAAGGAATTAAGGGGGACTTAACATGATGCTTAAGCAATATAATGACCTTTCAGATGAGAGTGTAGGGGTGGTCAGTTTCACCCAATAAGCATCAACCTTGATCCATGCCTATCTTTGAGCACTATGTAATACAAATACATAATAAATAATGATAGTGTAATTAATAATAAATAGTAATAGCTAGCCCTTATATAGTGCTCTTCATCAGTTAATCTTGAATAACTGCTAGATTCCAAGCAACCAATGGGCTACCAAACAACTTTGCATTAAATATCTCCATTTTATTAATGGCACAGTCTGGAAAACATACAATTCTGATAAAAAGCACAAGTTTCATACAGTGACCAAGACCCTCTAGGTACCCACTTTTGTTAATTTACTGCTTGAAGATATAGTAGCCCCCATATTCATACTTTCAGTTCTCTCTTGTATTGTTTTGTGGAAAATGCTATAGAACTAGAGCGAGTTGAAAGCTTTTGTTCAAAGATTTTTCAGTTAAAAAATTAAAAACTGCCTGTTTTCTGAATCAAAAATGTACATAGGAAGATTTTTTATGAAATGTATTTTTTCTTGTAAAAATTGAATTATTTTCAAATTATAAATATTTGTTTTCCATCTCCTTCCACTTTTTCACAACTGAATAAAATAGAATGAAGGCTGTCAAGAGCTTACATTCCCCCCACATTTTAATTTTTCTATTTTTCCTTTTTTTATTGTCTCTCACTTTCAGTAGAGACTACAAGCATAATAACTCGTGTTCCCATTGTACTTCCAGAGCTTCAAGCTGCAGAGAGTTCTGCGACTACGGAGACCTACATTACTACATTAAAGACAACTTCCGTAGCAGAAACTACAGCAATCAGGATAACGACAGTTTCACAGACAAACACAGTTCCTGAAAGCAAAGTTCTAGACACCTCAACTATACCTGACACATCCACATCAACTCTAGATACCACATCTACAACAGAAATGACAACAATAAGGAGTATCGCTACAATTGAGAAAACAACGACGCTTCCCTTTTTTACAACTTCATTACCTGGGAGCACAGCTACAGCGACTTCAGATATTCCAGAGACCTCCACAGCGCCACGAGAATCAACTTCCCCAGAAGAGTCGACAGGAATACCTACTACCACTACAGTAGAAAAGACAACCACAGTTGCTCCTCCAAACAGCACTATAATTGGGAGCACAGCTGTAGCCACTTCT
The DNA here is from genome assembly GCF_013100865.1 of Trachemys scripta elegans. Taxonomy (NCBI): domain Eukaryota; kingdom Metazoa; phylum Chordata; order Testudines; family Emydidae; genus Trachemys; species Trachemys scripta. The sequence continues at coordinate 10,020,589 of NC_048319.1, read as the reverse complement.
ACTGTACCAGAGACATCCACGTCTACTGTAGAGACCACATTCCCAACAGAAATGACAAAAATAACCAGTACGAGTAGAGTGGAAGAGACAACCACATTCTCCCTCTCTCCAACTTCACAGCCAGAAAGAACAGATGCAGCCACCTCAACTGCGCCAGAAACCACAACAGTTACACTCAAGACCACTTCCCCAGCTGAGACTACACCAATAATTAGTACTTCTACAATGGAAGGGACAACTACAATTCCCCTTCTTAGCACTTCACAACCTGGGAGCAATGCTGTAGCCACTTCAACTTTTCCTGAGACCTCCACAACTCCTGCAGAGACCACAACCCCAACAGAGAGGACAACAATAACTAGTACCACTGGAGCTGAAGTGACATCCACACCTTCCCTCCCTGCAACTTCACAAGCTGAAAGCACAGCTGTAGCCAGTTCTACCACAGTAGAAAGATCCACCTCACCTTTCCAGACTACTACTTCAGCTGAAACTACAGCAGTAACTAGTACTTCTACCATAGAGGTGACAACCACTGTTCCTAATCCCACGACTACAGTACCTGCGAGTACAGCTGCAGCCACCTCAACTGCTCCAGAAACCACCACAGTTACGCTAATGACCACTTCCCCAACTGAGACTACACCAATAATTAGTACTTCTACAATGGAAGGGACAACCACCCTTCCTCTTCTTAGCACTTCACAACCTGAAACCACTGCTGCAGCCACCTCTACCATAGGAATAACCTCCACCTCTCCTCTAGAGACATCTTCCTCAGCTGAAACTACAGCAATGACTAGTAGCACTAGAAGTGAAGAGACAACCACGCTTCTCCTTCTTACAGCTTCAGAACTTGGGAGCACAGCTATAGCCACCTCAACTTTTCCAGAGACCTCCACAACTCCTGTAGAGACCACAACCCCAACAGAGAGGATAACAATAACTAGCACCACTGGAGCTGAAGTGACATCCACACCTTCCCTCCCTGGAACTTCACAAGCTGAAAGCACAGCTGCAGCCAGTTCTACCACAGTAGAAAGATACACCTCAGCTTTCCAGACTACTACTTCAGCTGAAACTACAGCAATAACTAGTACTTCTACAATAGAGGTGACAACCACTGTTCCTAATCACACGACTACAGTACCTGCGAGTACAGCTGTAGCCACATCAACTGCGCCAGAAACCATCACAATTACACTCAAGACCACTTCCCCAGCAGAGAGTACACCAATAATTAGTACTTCTACAATAGAAGGGACAACTACCCTTCCTCTTCTTAGCACTTCACAACCTGAAACCACTGCTGCAGCCACCTCTACCATAGGAATAACCTCCACCTCTCCTCTAGAGACATCTTCCTCAGCTGAAACTACAGCAATGACTAGTAGCACTAGAAGTGAAGAGACAACCACGCTTCTCCTTCTTACAGCTTCAGAACTTGGGAGCACAGCTATAGCCACCTCAACTTTTCCAGAGACCTCCACAACTCCTGTAGAGACCACAACCCCAACAGAGAGGATAACAATAACTAGCACCACTGGAGCTGAAGTGACATCCACACCTTCCCTCCCTGGAACTTCACAAGCTGAAAGCACAGCTGCAGCCAGTTCTACCACAGTAGAAAGATACACCTCAGCTTTCCAGACTACTACTTCAGCTGAAACTACAGCAATAACTAGTACTTCTACAATAGAGGTGACAACCACTGTTCCTAATCACACGACTACAGTACCTGCGAGTACAGCTGTAGCCACATCAACTGCGCCAGAAACCATCACAATTACACTCAAGACCACTTCCCCAGCAGAGAGTACACCAATAATTAGTACTTCTACAATAGAAGGGACAACTACCCTTCCTCTTCTTAGCACTTCACAATCTGAAACCACTGCTGCAGCCACCTCTACCATAGGAATAACCTCCACTTCTCCTCTAGAGACGTCTTCTGCAGCTGAAACTACAGCAATGACTAGTAGCACTAGAAGTGAAGAGACAACCACGCTTCCCCTTCTTACAACTTCAGAACCTGGGAGCACAGCTGCAGCCACCTCAACTTTTCCAGAGACCTCCACAACTCCTGTAGAGACAACAACCCCAACAGAGAGGACAACAATAACTAGTACCACTGGAGCTGAAGTGACATCCACACCTTCCCTCCTTGCAACTTCACAAGCTGAAAGCACAGCTGCAGCCACATCAACTGTGTCAGAAACCACCACAGTTATGCTCAAGACCACTTCCCCAGCTGAGACTACACCAATAATTAGTACTACTACAATGGAAGGGACAACCACCCTTCCTCTTCTTAGCACTTCACAACCTGAAACCACTGCTGCAGCCACCTCTACCACAGGAATAACCTCCACCTCCCCTCTAGAGACGTCTTCTGCAGCTGAAACTACAGCAATGACTAGTAGCACTAGAAGTGAAGAGACAACCATGCTTCCCCTTCTTACAACTTCAGGACCTGGGAGCACACCTATAGCCACCTCAACTTTTCCTGAGACCTCCACAACTCCTGTAGAGACCACAACCCCAACAGAGAGGACAACAATAACTAGTACCACTGGAGCTGAAGTGACATCCACACCTTCCCTCCCTGCAACTTCGCAAGCTGAAAGTACAACTGCAGCCAGTTCTACCACAGCAGAAAGATCCACCTCACCTTTCCAGGCGACTTCTTCAGCTGAATCTACAGCAATGATTAGTACCTCCAGAAGTGAAGAGACAACCACGCTTCCCCTTCTTACAACTTCAGAACCTGGGAACACAGCTCTAGCCACCTCTGCTATTCAAGAATCCTCCACAGCTCCACTAGAGACCACTTCTCAAGCAAAGACTACAGCACTATCTACTACCACTACCGCCGTTCCTCCTCTGACCATCACTAGAACTGAGAGCACATCTTTGGCCACCTCTACCATCGGACAGACATTCAGCTCTCTTTTAGAGACTACTTCACCCGTTCAAACTACAGCCATGACTAGTCGCACTACATTAGAAGAAAGAACCACAATTAGTCTTCCTACTACTACACTACCTCAGAGCACAGCAGCAGCTGCCTCTTCTGTTCCACAGACCAGTACAGTGGAGGAGACAACCACAGTTGCCCTTCCAAGTACTTCCCCAGTTGAAACAACCACCACTCTGGCTATCACCACACCAGCCCCTCTGGCCACATCCCGCACTGAGACCACAACTGGAGTCACTTCTATTTTACCATTGACATCCACGGTCCGTCTTGAGACAAGTTTGCCCTCTGAGACCACAAGAATTCCCAGCACCTCTAGAGAAGTGGAGACACCCACAGCTGCCCTTCTTGTCACTTATCCCACCACGACCACAAGTGCAGTCACCTCCTCTTTAGCAGAGGCATCCACAGTTGCTGTTACGGTGACTTCTCCGGCTGAGACCACAGTGACACTGTCTCCCACCACAGCAGGTCCTAAAACATCCACATCTGCTCTGGAGACCAGTTCCTCAACTGAGATCCCAATAGCTTTGGGCACCACTACAGAACTGGGGACACACACAGCATCCCCTGTCACCACTGTTCTAGCAGAGACTACTAACACATCACCCATTGCTACAGCAGCAGAGAGAAGCACAGTGGCTCCAATCACCACTACCCCTACAGAGACCACAACAACTTACACCTCCACTACACGACAGGGAACAACCACATCTGCCCTTTTTACAACATCCCCAGCTGAGACCACAACCGCTTTGGGCGTCCCTATCAGAGGAGAGACAACAGCAGCCATCTCTGTGACAACCACAACATCGCTTTCACCTACCACAGCTGCATTGACAAGTAAGAGCATTGTTTTCCTCTTGGGTAGTTGCAGAATTTTCTCCTCCATAAGTCCAAACCCATTTTAACCAGCAGGTTCCTGGGTTGTCATCCTTTTGAAGACTTAAACTAAACATTTTTGAGAGCTTATCCATTTAGAATTGAGGTATTTTGAGGATAGCAAAAATGAATGTTTCATGCTACCTAAGACAGATGGATATTATTTGGGCTTCAAGTGGCAAAATGTCGAAATTCCCAGGGCATAGGAAACAAGGGAGATATGAATATAAAAGAAAGAAGAAATAGAACATATGGGAGTTTTCTATTCTAATAATGTTGCCTGCTTAATGGAACCCTTTAAAGTTGTTCGTTAACATCGATAAATATGGATGGGCGAGGGGATAGGAATTGATAAAAAGGGTATTGGATTGGGAATTCTATGAATTTTTCTTGGTAGTTATTTCCCATTTACAACAACTTCTTGCAAGCTTGAAATGAAAATATTAAGAACTAAGGCCCCAAATCAGGAAAACGCTTAAGTTCTTGAGTGCTTGCGAGCAGTCTCACTAAAGTTAATGGAACTGAAAAACTAAAACTTAAAAAGTTAAAGCCTGGATGCACAAATGGAGTTAGATAATGTGATGCTCTTACAGGTGGTTAGGAAATCACTGCGATTCACAAAACCTGAGTTAGTCCCCCAGAATCCTATACAATGAAAGAGGACAGAAGGGAGGAAGAGAGAGAGCACACAAGAGTGATTCTATACCCTTTGATTTAGTGCACTCACCCAGGATGTGGGAGACACAGGGTCCAGATCCTCTACCCAAATGACTCTTTATCCACAGTGAAACAGTTTGTCTTCCACATCCAGGTGAGGACCCTAACGAATGGGCTAAAAATTATGGAGGAGGAACATCTCCTCCTCCTCCTCTCCCACTGAAGCTGCTTTGTTTGAACTCAACTGAGTGGCCTCCTCTGGGAGGTATGCTCAGGTTATTTTATCTCTGTACAGGGCTGCTTCTGGAATATTGTGTCCAGTTCTGGTGTCCACAATTCAAGAATGATGTTGATAAATGGGAGAGGGTTCAGAGAAGAGCCCAGAGAATGATTACAAGATTTAAAAACATGCATTATAGGATGGTTTCAAGGACCTCAATCTATTTACCTTAACAATCAGCAGGTTAAGGGGTGACTTGATAACAATCTGTAAGGACCTGCCTTAGGAACAAATATTTGATAATAGGTTCTTTAATCTAGCAGACAAAAGTATTACAAGACCCAATAGCTAGAAGTTGAAGCTAGACAAATTCAGAAGGGAAAAAAATGTAAATTTTTAAACGTGAGAATAATTAACCATTGGAAAAATTTACCAAGGGTTAATGTGGATTCTCCATCATTGGTAATTTTAAAATCAAGGTTGTTTTAAGTCCTGCTCTAATTCAAAAGGGGTTATTCTTGGGAAGTTCTATGTTGTCCAGGAGGTCAGACTCGATGACCACAACTGTCCCTCCAGCCTTGGAATCTATGAATATGGGAGAGTGCAAATTATAGTTACAACCAGTGTATGGGAACTTTAGTGTGATCAGGAATGAGACCCAGTGAATATAAAATGCAAAAATGTATTCCAGAGGAAACTGCAGAGTGAATTTCTCATTCATTCCACATGTAAATTGTGAGAAACAAAGATAGAAAAATTCACAACCGGGGAGAAAATGTTGGAATGTTTACGCTAAAACAAACACTGTGTATATTCACAATGACCATATATTACTGATATGCATATTCCTTGGATTTTCACTAAATATGCGGTATAAGCCCCTATATAAAAGAGTATAATGGAGATACATTTCTCTACACAGATCGTGAAATAACTGAAATAATCTACCAGAAGACCGTTAAGCCGGTGGAACAAAATAAAGATAATGTCACAACAACACAGACAACTCCTGTGGTTAAAACCACCACCACCACCACCAAAAGTACAACATTAAAGAGTACCACCAAAGCAGCAGCTCCCGTGATCCCAAACAAACCTGGAACCACAGCAACGTATCTCACAACAGGAGCAGAATCCATCACCGCAGCCCCAGTGACCACTTCCACAGCCGAGACTAAAACTGCAACTACCTCTGCATTAGCAGAGACATCCACTTCTGCTCCTCCAACCTCCTCCCTAGCTGAGTCCACAGCGCTAATTAGCACTTTCACATCACAGCCAACCACAATCAATCTGCCTGCTAGTTCAACGTCTGTTATGACCATTGCAGCCACCTCTGCAACAACAGAAACGTCCACATCTCTGCTAGAGACAACTTTCCTAGGTGAGACTACAGCATTACCGGGTAACAGGACAGTAGAGGGGACAACCATTGTTGCTCTTCCTACCACTTCACTACCTCAGAGCACAGCTGCAGCCACCTCTACTATTCCAGAGACATCCACATCTCCTCCAGAGACCACTTCTCCAACTGAGACTACAGCAACAACTACTACTACAGTCAAGGAGAGAACCACAGTTGTACTCCCAACCAGTTCACTCTATGAGACCACAGCGTCTCTACAGACCACATCCACAGCTGAGACTACAGCAATAATTAGTACCACTACAGTAGAAAAGACAAGCACAATTCCTCTTCCTCCCATTACAACACCAGGGAGCACAGCTGCAGCCACCTCCAATATACTAAAGACATCCACATCTCCCGTAGAGTCCATGTCTCCAGCTGAGACAACAGCAATAACTAGTACCACTACAATTGGAGAGACATCGAGACGTCCCCTTCCTACAAATTCACAACCTGAAACCACAGCTGCAGCCACCTCTACCATAGGAGAAACATCCACCTCTCCTCTAGAGACAACTTCTGCAGCTGAAACTACAGCAATAACTAGTACTACAATAGAGGGGATGACTGTAGTACCTCTTTCTACGACTGCACTACCTGGGAGCACAGCTATAGCCACCTCAATTATTCCAGAGACCTCAACAGCTCTGGAAGAGACCACTTTCCTGGCAGAGACTACAGCAATAATTAGTGCTACAACAATAGAGGGGACAACCACACTACCCCTTTCTACAACTTCACAGCCTGAAAGCACAGCTGTAACCACCACGACTGTAGGAGGAACATCCACCTCTCCCCTTGAGATGACTTCTACCCCTCAAACTACAGCAATAACTAGTAGAACTACAGTAGAAAAGATAACCACAGTTTCTCTTCCTACCACTACACTTCTTAGGACCACAGCGGCAGCCACCTCTACTCTACTAGAGACATCCACCTCTCCTGTAGAGACCATGTCTCCAGCTGAGATGACAGCAATAACTAGTACCACTACAGAGACAACCACACTTTCCCTTTCTACAGCTTCACATCCTGAAAGCACAGCTGTATCCACAAGAACCATCGGAGAAACATCCACCTCTCCTCTAGAGCCTACTTCCCTATCTGAAACTACAGCAATGACTAGTAGCTCGACTGTAGAAGAGACAACCACACTTTCTCTTCCTACCAGTACACTTCTTAGGACCACAGCGTCAGCCACCTCTCCTATTTCAGAGACCTCCACTGGTACTCTGGAGACCTCTTCCCCAAATGAGACTACAGCAGTAACTGGTACCACTGCAGTAGGTGAGAAAACCACAATTAATCTTCTTACTACTTCACTCCATGAGAGCACAGCTATAGCCACCTCTACTATACCAGAGACCTCCACCTCTCCCGTAGAGACCACTTCTGTCGCTAAGACTACAGCAATATCTAGTACCAGCACAGCAGAAGAGACAACCACGGTTCTTTTTCCTACTGCTTCACTACCTGGGACGATGGCTTCAACCACTTCTGTTATTCAAAAGACCTCCACAGCTCTTCAAGAGACCATTTCCCTAGCTGAGACTACAGCAACAACTAATGCCACTACCCCTGAAGAGACAACCACAGTTGCCTTTCCTACCACTTCTCTTCCTGAAAGCACAACAGGAGCTTTTTCTCTTATTCCAGAGACCTCCACAGCTCCTCGGGAGTCCACTTCCCTGGCTGAGACTACAGCAATAACTAGTACGACTATAGTAGAAGAGAGAACCACGGTTGCGCTTCCCACCACTTCATTACGTCAGAGCACAACCGTAGCCACTTCTGCTGGTCCAGAGACCTCCACCGCTCCACTAGAATCTACTTCCTTAGCAGAGACAGCAGCAATAACTACTGCCTCTACAGTCAAGGAGACATCCACACTTCCCCTTCCTACAATTTCACAGCCTGAAAGCACAGCTGCAGTTACATCTCCTATTCTAGAAACCTCCACAGCTACTCTAAAGACCACTTCCTTAGCTGAGACTACTGCAATAACTAGTACCACTAACGTAGAAGAGACAGCCACGGTTGCCCTTCCTACCACTTCAACCCATAAGAGCACAGCTATAACCACTTCTACCATAGCAGAAACACTAACAACTCCTGGAGAGACCACTTCTGCAGCTGCGACTACAGCAACAACGAGTTCCAGCTCCGTGGAGGAGACAATCACCGCTTCACCTCCTAGCACTGCAGTACCTGGGAGCATGGCTGTAGCTACTTCTACTATTCTAAAGACCTTCCCAGCTCCTGTAGAGACTACTTCCCAAGCTCAGTCTTCAGCAATAACTGGCTCCTCTACTGTGGAAGAGACTACCACGGTTCCTCTTCCTACCACTTCGTTACCTAAGAGTACACCTGTAGGGACATCTACCATAGCCGAAACATTCACATCTCCTTTAGAGACCGGTTCCTCAGCAGAGACTGCAGCAGTAACTACTGCCAGTACAGTGGAGGAGACAACCACAGTTGCCCTTCCGACTACTTCCCCAGTTGAAACAACCACCACTCTGGCTATCACCACACCAGCCCCTGTGGCCACATCCCGCACTGAGACCACAACTGGAGTCACTTCTATTTTACCGTTGACATCCACGGTCCGTCTTGAGACAAGTTTGCCCTCTGAGACCACAAGAATTCCCAGCACCTCTAGAGAAGTTGAGACACCCACAGCTGCCCTTCTTGTCACTTATCCCACCGCAACCACAAGTGCAGTCACCTCCTCTTTAGCAGAGGCATCCACAGTTGCTGTTACGGTGACTTCTCCGGCTGAGACCACAGTGACACTGTCTCCCACCACAGCAGGTCCTAAAACATCCACATCTGCTCTGGAGACCAGTTCCTCAGCTGAGATCCCAATAGCTTTGGGCACCACTACAAAACTGGGGACACTCACAGCATCCCCTGTCACCACTGTTCTAGCAGAGACTACTAAAACATCACCCATTGCTACAGCAGCAGAGAGAAGCACAGCGGCTCCAATCACCACTACCCCTGCTGAGACCACAACAACTTACACCTCCTCTACACGACAGGGAACAACCACATCTGCCCTTTTTACAACTTCCCCAGCTGAGACCACAACCGCTTTGGGCGTCCCTATCAGACGGGAGACAACGGCAGCCATCTCTGTGACAACCACAACATCGCTTTCACCTACCACAGCTGCTTTGACAAGTAAGGGCATTGTTTTCCTCTTGTGTATCCTTTGTAGTTGCATAATTTGCTTTCCCATGAGTTCAGACCCATTTTAAGCAGCAGGAGTCCGAGTTGTCATCCTTTTGAAGTCACATATTAAAAGAAACCATTTTTATTAGTGTTTATCTAACAAGATTGGAGATATTTTGAGGATAAAAAAATATGGTTTCATACTACCTAGAGTAATTGAATATTATTTGGGATAGAGGTGGGAAAATGTAGACTTTCCCTCGGTATAGGAAACAAGGGAGATATGAACATAAAAGAAAAAATATATAGAACATATGGGAGTGTCTTATTATAAAAATGTTGCCTGCTTAACTGAAGTTAAATAATCTTCTTGAAACTTATTAACGAACATAAATAAATATGGGAGCAAAGGGAATACAAACTGACAAGAAAGTTATTGAAACAGGAATTCTCTGCATTTTTCTTGGTAGTTATTTCCCATTTACAACCTTATCTTGAAAGCTTGAAGTGGAAATATTAAGTACTAAAGCCCCAATTCAGTAAAATTAAGGTCCAGGGAGTAGGAAATGGAAAAGAGCAAACTATAGATTGACTCTCTTATATATGTTCAACATGTAAATTGTGATAAACATACCTAGAAAAAATTCGCAACTGGGGAAAAAATGTTGGAATGTTCAAGCTAAAACAAACACTGTATATATTCACAATGACCATATATTATTGATATGCATATTCCATTGATTTTCACTCAATATGCGGTATAAGCACCAATGTAAAATAGCATAATGGAGATACATTTCTCTACACAGATCGTGAAATAACTGAAATAATCTACCAGAAGACCGTTAAGCCAGTGGAACAAAATAAAGATAATGTCACAACAACTCAGACAACTCCTGTGGTTAAAATCACAACCACCACCACCACTAAAGGTACAACATTAGAGAGTACCACCAAAGCAGAAGCTCCTGTGATCCCAAACAAACCTGGGACTACAACAACATATCTCACAACAGGAGCAGAATCCATCACAGCAGCCCCAATGACCACTTCCACAGCCGAGACTAAAACTGCAGCTACCTCTCCGTTAGCAGAGACATCCACTTCTGCTCGTCCAACCTCCTCCCTAACTGAGCCCACAGCGCTAATTAGCACTTCCACATCACAGCCAACCACAATCAATCTGCCTGCTAGTTCAACGTCTGTTATGACCGTTGCAGCCACCTCTGCAACAACAGAAACGTCCACATCTCTACAGACCACTTTCCCAGGTGAGACTACAGCAGTAATTAGTACCTCTACAGTAGAGAGGAAAACAGTATGAGTTTCTCCGATGCTTACTTCAGGTATGAATGCCTAAAAAGATGGATAGTTAATGGTGACCCCTGCTTTTTACTATAGATTTATATTTTACAGTGTTTTGCCATTATTCTTAGTCGAAGTAAAACCACATACTCATGTCAGCCAGTTGTTTTGCCCAACTTAGAGATGGCATCCTCAAAAGTACCACAACCCACTCTATGTACGGCTTCTACTTCCCTTCAGATGACAACTTCCTTCTTCCCAGCCACCACTTCCCAGCCAACAACCGAGACCTTTTTTTGGGCTAGATTCTTTAGACAGGACCAAAAAATGCTAATAGGGAGGCTTTGGTCTTTGAAAGATATCATTTCCAAAAGCATCTAGGGTATGTCCAGATTTTCAGTAGGACATAATCACTTAGATCAGGGGTTCTCAAACTGGGGGTCAGGACCCTCCAAGGGGTCGCGAGCTGTCAGCCTCCACCCCAAACCCCGCTTTGCCTCCAGTATTTATAATGGTGTTAAATATATTAAAAAGTGTTTTTAATTTGTAAGGCTTGCTATGTGAAAGGGGTCCCCAGTACAAAAGTTTGAGAACCACCGACTTTGATGCTTCTGAACAGGGCCGGCTCCAGCATTTCTGCCGCCCCAAGCAAAAAAAAGCCGCGATCGGCGGCGGAAGTTCTGCGGCAGGTCCTTCGCTCCTAGAGGGAGTGAGGGACCTGCCGCCCCCGAATTGCCGCAGGTGCCGCCCCTCTCCCTTGGCCGCCCCAAGCACCTGCTTGTTAAGCTGGTGCCTGGAGCCAGCCCTGCTTCTGAAAATGTTACCCTAAATGTTCAAATGTTTCTTGGGATGAGTTAGACTGCAGACTCCTTGGGGCCCAGCTCCACGCCTTCGCTGTGTGAGAGTGAAGGTCATGCAGCTTTCCTGGAGCATACATGGAGGAGATCTCTGAGCCAGCTCTGCACAGGACAGCCTGGAGGGCACAGATGGATCTAGTGGTCCCTACATGCTGTGGGAATTAAGGCCAGTGGTAAAATGGAAAAAAAAAATTGTCCCCCCTGCCAGATGGAAATTTTTCATTAATGTTTTGTGCTTAAAACTCTTCAAAAATTCAAAACATTTTGACCAGTTCTAGTGCAAACATTGTAAAGGGGCTGCCGGATGAATGGCCACCGGTGCCCGCTCCGAGTGTGTGTTGGGGTCAATTTCACTTTCACAAGCCACCCACACAAAGCCGCATTACTTAGAAAATATACAGGGGATGTGAGCTTCAAGCTGCCCTTACTCATGCTGAACAGTATTTCACTTATTCACTAGTCTCGTTGATTCAATGGAATATACTTAGATTAAGGGAGCATTCTGCTGGACCAAACGTGGCAGAATCTGGTCCTATGGATGTTAGGAACATGATGTCAGATGAAATTCAACAGAGGCAATTACTAAGTAATACATAGGCTTGGAAGGATGAAATTTTTCTTGATAAATGTCGGTAAACGTCACTTCCACAGTACACACACAAACTGATGAAACAATACTGCCAGAATATTGTCATAATAATGGAAATTTACAGATAGGCAAAGTCAGAAAAATGCTGCATGAGAACTTCTCAGAGTTTGCTTTAAAGATGTTCACTTTGTATATTTTGACATGTGATATTGAAAATCAGTGTATCTATTGTCATTAAATAACTACTGTCTGACACTCCCCACTGACACCCCTCCAATAAAAAAATTAAAAGCTTAAAATTCAATTTTGCACAAATGTGAACATTCAAATCAAGAAAAAATTAAAAATGCTTAAAAATAAACCTCTATATTAACTGTCAAAATTATAAAATATTAAAATCAAATTCTGCCAACGCTAGTGATAGAAGGAACAGTTGTTTGATTAGATCTAATCTCGCAGGGAAACGCTGTCAATGTCATTGTGAGCAGACCACAGTGAACGAAGCTTCCAAATAGTATGAAAAAAGTTCTGCATATTGTTATTTTGCATAGCGAGAGACAGTCTGATAGTCCAATACAATTGGCAGTCTAATGATAATGGCTTAACAGTTCCTTTAGGAAAATGAAAGATATTTTTATTCCAATATAACAACATCTGTTTTACCAGCTCCATATTATTACTTTCATCATGGGTGAGTTCACTGATTTTTCATTCTGCTATTTCATTTTTTGCAGCTGTTTTGCCAATCTCAACCCCCGCTCCAACAATTGAACATTTCACAGTGAACTTCACCATAACCAATTTCAAATATGATGCACACCTGGGATCTCCTCATTCTGCCCGGTTCAATGCTACTGAGAAAGCCTTGATCTTGTCGGTAAGTAGGACTGGCTCACAGCCTTTCTGGGCAGTTTGGGGTATCTGGTGCTATCAGCAGTACGACAGACTAATGACATCCTCTCTTTGCCAGCTCAACCCAATATTTGGAAACAGCAGCATCGGCCCAGATTATATGAAATGTGAAGTGACGGCTTACAGGTAAGGATCCAGGCTCCGAGATTACCATATTGGGATAATACAACTGCTGCTCCTTCCAGCAGTATTGTGAGGATAAATACATTAAAAGTGTGAGGCTCTTGGATATTAGAGGAATGAGGGCCCAATAAGTACCTTAGATCAACAACGAATATGTTAATCTATCCTTGTTAATGTTAGCTTGGTGAGGGGAAAACAAACCTTCTCTACTTCGTTATTTTCCTGATGACTTAACACGCTGGTGATTTCACAGGATTTTACCTGATGTTCTTTGGGCAGGAACCGCATTGAGATCCAACCATTCGGGTGGGGGAAGGGCAGGTTGGGAGTGAGGCAGGGAAATGGGTCCAGGAGCGGATTTCTCTCTCACAAAGCGGTCGACAGATTTAAAATGTCAGCAATCCCCATAGCTTCCTTACCTAGCATTTTATTTCATCTCCAAAAAGAGCAGATGGTTTTTTTCCTGAAGCTTTTTAAAATTTTCCCATGTTATAAATGGATAGAAAAAATAATCACGTGGAACGTACTTGTCCTGTTGTCCCTAGCCCTGTGGAAAATGGCGACGGCACGCACGTCGATGCCCTGTGCACCTACCGAAATGACTCCACCAGACCCAAGTTCGACAGAGCGAAGGTTTACCACGAGCTGAGCAACAAGACAGGAGACATCACTAAATTAGGTCCTTACAACCTGGACAACAGCAGTCTCTACGTCAATGGTAAATAACTAATGGCCCATTGGTGTTCACTGCTGTCGCAGGCACGGTGTTAAGAATCGAAAAAGCACAATTCACTGTATACATACAACTACATCCACTGTGTGCAGTCTCTTCCATACCCTGTGTGCTCCGTTTATGTGTACATTGCATCTAATTAATTTACACGCCTGCAGTGGTTTTACATCCAAGCCATTACACTGCGGCCATTAGCTTTCTACGTTACACACCAATCAATTCCCAAGAGCTGTGAAGCAGCACTGGAATCTTCAGCGCTTGGCTTCTGGTGCTCCATTCCTGAGTTCTCTCTTTTATGATCCTCTTTCATTTTTTAGTCTCTCTGTCCAAAGCCCTGTTTCTTAATGATAATCTCTGTTCCTTTCCAGAATACAACGAAGCACTTCTTGGACCAAGTAAGTGTTTTAACAAATTAATTCACATTAGAGCTATCAAAGGAAAATTAGTGGGGAAGGAATTCTCAAAAGCCCTGTAGAAGGGTAGAGTTCTGTTGGGACTGAGGGTGTCTTTGAGGGTGCAGAAGGCTTTGTATGTTGCTATGTTATGATCCTTTCTCTTCTGTATCACAGCTCTGAGCCTCACTACCCCCCAAAGTCCAACAGCTGGGCATTTCACACTGAACTTCACCTTGACCAACCTCCGCTACACCACAGACTTGGGGACACCGGGTTCCCGCAAATTCAATTCTACAGAGAAAACAATACTGTATTATGTAAGTCTGACAGACACACGCTGCCCGGCCTGTTTCATTTGTTGGCTCTTGTGCTCTCCCCTTTGCACACCCCTCTTCTCCCCGCAGACGTGTGTCAGACTCAGGAAATGATCTTTTCTTTGACAGATTGAGCCTCTGCTCAGAAACAGCAGCATTGGCCCGGTCTACACTGGATGCAAAGTGATGGCATTTAGGTAAGGAGGGTATACTTCTTCAATTCTGCTACAGTGTAGGGCTTCATGTACGTTCGCTGGACACGCTAATCACTAACAATGTATAGTTCCTTTCCCTTTCCACTTTCCCTAATATTTAAAATATCCACGTATCTAACTACCACCAGTGTCCGGCATTTAGTACCTGGGAACCAGCGTCATGAAAGCTGCTATGATTTCTTAGATACCCTTTTTTTCATAACATTGCTTTCATAATTATATTGTGATATTTCCATTAGCTTCCTTTAAACCCAAATTCAAACAATTATCCTGTCCCTCTGGATAGTGCGGCTTCTGTTTAGTTGGTTCTTTTTAATATCATATTGAGGAGTGAACACAGACAATGGCACTAACTAACAGAAATCTTCATCACGTCTGATTCCCTAGGTCGGTGAAGAACAGGGATGACACCGGGGTAGATGCCTTGTGCAGCTACAGGAATGAGGCCACAGCGCCCAAGTTGGACAGAGTGAAGGTTTACCGGGAGCTGAGCAGCATGACGAAGGACATCACCACGTTAGGGCAATACAACCTGGATAACAAGAGCCTCTATGTCAATGGTAATCGGATGATGGTCTCACACCTCCAGGGAGCGCTCACATCGCTCCTTGATTTAACGCGCATGAATAAAAAAGATGAAACTTCGGAAAAATGTACAGGACAAAATGACATCCACACAGCAGAGAAGTCAGTCCAGACTTGAGTAAAATATTTGTGAGCTCAGAAAACAGCTGATTTCCTTGCACTCCATGGAAACACTCCTTCTTGGGGTGACAACAGCCATAGTAGGACAAGAGAAATTCCCCAGGAGATGGAAAGGGGACGTGGAAAATACAGGAAAGTGGGAGATGGCCTGCTTGGGCCTTAGGCTTCCATTCCGCAGGGCATTTAAGCACGTGCTTAACTTTAAGCACAGAAGTGTCCCATTGATGTTTATGGAATGACATGTGTTTAAAGATGAACATGAGCTTAAGAGTTTTGCTGAATCAGGGCCTTATTTAAGAACATGGGTAAAATGGTCACAAACACTTAAATGACTTAGGAGACCAAGTCCCATGGATTGGCAGGATTTAGGCTTCTGAGTCCTACAGGCACTTCTAAAATTTTTACCTTAAGTCCCATTTTTAGAAATGACCTGAGGAATGTAAGAGACTAGGTCCCAGTGACAATATCTGGGATTTAGTCTTCTAAGTCACTTAGGTATTTTTGAACATTTTATCCCAATAGTACACATAGCTTTTATCCCCGAGTTGCTGTTCTTTGAGATTATAGTAAAATACAGTCATTCTTAAGCAACAGAGATACTTATTTGATAGATACACATCTGCAGCGCTTGGCTTCTGGCGGTCCATTCCTGAGTTATCTGTTGTCTGATCCTCTTTCATTTTTTAGTCTCTCTGTCCATAGCCCTGTTTCTTAATGATGATCTCTGTTCCTTTCCAGAATACAATGAAGCACTTCTTGGACCGAGTAAGTGTTTTATCAAATTAATTCATATTAAAGCTAACGCAGGAAAATTAGCACTGTAGGAGTGGAGAGTTCTGTTGGGACTGGGGTTGTCTTTGAGGGTGCAAGTATCAGAGGGGTAGCCGTGTTAGTCTGGATCTGTAAAAGCAGCAAAGAGTCCTGTGGCACCTTATAGACTAACAGACGTATTGGAGCATGAGCTTTCGTGGGTGAATACCCACTTCCTCGGATGCATGTGAGGGTGCAGACAGCTTTGTATGTTGCTATGTTACGATCCTTTCTCTCTTATATCACAGCTCTGAGTCTCACTACCCCCCAAAGTCCAACAGCTGGGCATTTCACACTGAACATCACCTTAACCAACCTCCGCTACACCACAGACCTGGGGACACCGGGTTCCCGCAAATTCAATTCTACCGAGAAAACAATACTGTATTATGTAAGTCTGACAGACACACGCTGCCCGGCCTGTTTCATTTGTTGGCTCTTGTGCTCTCCCCTTTGCACACACCTCTTCTCCCCCCCGACGTGTGTCAGACTCAGGAAATGATCTTTTCTTTGACAGATTGAGCCTCTGCTCAGAAACAGCAGCATTGGCCCGGTCTACACTGGATGCAAAGTGATGGCATTTAGGTAAGAGTTCTGTTGTAGGGGTGGTTCCATTCTCTTGACAGACACTAATTGGGCCAAGACCCCAGCTGGTTGTAAAGCAGCATAATTCTTTATAACCCACATGTTTCCCCCAACTGAGATCTGCCCATGTGTCTTTATGACTTAATTCTTCCTGCCTTGGCTCCTGTATATTAATGTTCAAATCACCCCCTGAAACCTTCATGATTTCATTTTATTATTGGTTCTGTGAATTAAACCCCCCCCCCCAACTCTGCAATGCAGCTGTTGTGATTGTGAATGAAGACTGATTGTGGCTGGGTTTCTCAATCGCCAGCTTTCACAGTAACATAAATAAGGCCGGTGATTTTCTGTCCACGTCAGCCGTGCCCTAAAGCACCCCTGTGATTCTCTAGGTCTGCGAATAATAAGGACACCGGGATCAATGCAGTCTGCAGCTACAAAAACAACTCCACAGTCGCCACGTTTGACAGAGTGAAGCTCTATCATGAGCTGAGCGGCATGACAAAGGGCATCACCACGCTCGGACCCTACACCGTGGAGAAGAACAGCCTTTATGTGAATGGTAAACATCCAGAGAGAACTTTAATTCATGCTTTCGCTTCATCGGGGCTTGGGCTCTCTAATAGCACCTGATGAACTTCCCCTTCCATCGATGATTTCCAGTTTATGGCAGTCCACAGGCTTTGGCACAAGGACTAAGCCAGGCCAGCATATTGGTGCTTTCATGGAGGTTCTTCATTTAGCTAATAGCTAGGTTAAAAAGCTCACTGCTGTCTTCATCTAAATCAAACAAGGACCCACTCCAATTGCCTTTACTTAGGTGGATAAAACTGCTCTCAAAAACCACCCTTAACCCTTTTTTTCAAATTTATTTATGTAGGTTTCCGCCTCTCAGACATAGCTACTACTACAGAACCTCCTCCCACGGTGACTCCAGAGACTGTGGGGTATCTGCTCAACTTCAAAATAATCAATGTAAACCTAACCAACCCAGACCCGACGTCTTCGGCCTACCAAGCATTACAGAAAGACATTGCTGACAAGGTGAGAGGCCACCTTTCAAAAGCCGTCTTGGCTGTTCCATCTGATTTTCACACCAACTTCCAGGAACAGTTTGAGAAGTTTTAATTGTTGACCTTCAAAATGTGGACAAAGAAATTGTCAATGTTTCAAATTTCAACGAGCGCTGCTGCTGCCAGTCCCGACAGAGCCTGTGCGTTGTGTAACATAATTCATGAGACGCTGCAGGATTTGTTATCTTAGAGGGGGGGTCTCCATGCTTCAGAGGAATCACAAGACTGGATCACCTTTAAAAGAGACAAGGCGGAGGCCGTCTATTAAACCCAGCCTGTTGGCACCTGTACCTTAATGACCAAATTTAGGAGTAGGCACAAACTCATCCCAACATATGCAGGTGTAACCCACCAGTGAGTGTGCGACAGGTCCTCCTCCATGCCTGACCCATAGAATACATGAGTCTGTGACACCCCTACCTAGAGAAAGAGCAATGGATGCTCTTAACTCTGCAGGTTGTCCGTTCGATCGCTGGAGCGTTAACCAAGATGGCAGCCAATGATAATCTCTGTTGGTGATGGGATAAGATGAGAAGAAGGGCTGCCATGCTCAAAGTCAAGTTGGAACCATGAGAACACGTACCACACGATGCCCGTTTCAAATATAAAATCAGTCACATCTTCAACCATGTTAGGGTCTTTCTGCTGCCCTAAAGCATCAGGCACGAGGTCACCCCTTACTACTGGAAATAGCTAATGGTGTGTTTCTTTCAGATTAACCAGCTGTACAAAAAGAGTGACCTTCAAGGCAGATTCCTGTACTGCAGCGTCACAGGCTTGAGGTTTGTGCTACGATTCAGTTTTCTTTATTAAAGTGCGCAGATGCTCATGCCTTTCCCTGGGTACCCTGCTCCCTTGCAGAAGTCCTCTCTGCTCCAAAGTTTGACATGCAGTTTAATTCACGCCCTGTCTGAATAACTCACAGGAGCCACTCCCTGACTTCTTCATTCTCACGCACATGCCCAGGGTTTAAATATCAGGGATTAAAATCAGTAAAAGGCCTGAGGCCATGCACCATGCTGTAGCTGATCTCCCGAGGGGTCAGACTCTACTTCTGAGAGCGAGTCATGAACTCTGGCTATTAAGGGACAGATGAGCTGGAGATGGACTCCTTTCCAAGAACATGCCTGGGTTCAGCTCTGCCAACCCCTGGATGTGCTGCTAGTGCCAACAGAACTGTCACCAAACTACCTGTTTCCTTACTTGGCATTTCATGCAATTAGCATTCTTCACAAAACTGGGGTCGTAAGGAGACCCAGGAGCTGGGTCACGAGACTCCCCACCCCTCTCACCTCCAGGGAACAGTCTGAATCTAGCCCGCATTGGTGGGGGACCAAAAGTCATTTGTATTCCATGGAGGGTCGGTGGCCCATGGGGAATGAACTGGGTGGTTCTTACTCTAGTTCCCACTAGATAAGTCTCCACATCAAACCCTTCCCAGGTATCCTTAACTGGGATTTTCAAAGGGAGTTAAGCACCCGACTCCCATTGACTTTCACGGGGATTTGAGCATCTCTAGGGCCCCTTTGAAAATCCCAGCGCTTGTTGGCAATCTCAGCAGAGGACAAGAATGGAATGGATCATAGAGATAAAACCCCTCCTTTCTTTTAGCCCCCAGAGCTGGCCCCTACCGGTGTAGGAACACTGGTGTGAGACTTTGTAAGGGGAGCAGGTGGCTGGTCTGTGGATAAAGAGCAAATCTCGTGTCTCCAGGGCTGTATCCAGCACCAGCTTTCTGTAAAACCTCCATTAGCATGGCCCATAAAAAGGTGATCATCTGAGGGCCGATTTGTTTAAGAGCCTTGACCTCTCTGCCCCCAGGATTGGCTCTGTAGTGGTCGACTGCCACTGCTACTTCAAGCCAGCGCCCAACCGCAGCGAGGAGACCGTTCTAAGCGCCTTTCAGGACGGAACGAGGAATGCAAGCGCACAATGGCTGGGAGGCAGCTACCAGCTGCAGGGAGCCAGCGTGAATGGTATGTAAGCCATATAGAAGAGCTGGCTGCCTGACTTTCATTCTGGGTAATCCAAATCCCCGTGGCAGATGAGAAAGTCTCTGCCTTTCTTCTCTTCCACCGAGAAGTCTCCACCTCCCTGGTCTGGGCCGGTGAATTCCCAGATCGCATGTGCCCGTTTTTTGGCCCATCCCGTTTGGCTCAATCCAACATGTCGGGTCCCCCGTGACCCACACAGTCCTTCATTGTTAGACAAGGGGAGGGGTAACTGAAACCGTTCATTGCGATTTCAGAAAGTTTGGATGTTTTGAATTTAAAAAAGGAGATACGAAATCCCTAAGGAACGACAGGAAGGTTTTTAAACACTAGAGGACTGGGGCTTTCGAGGTGAATTAATGGAGTTTGGCACCCAAATCCCACGGAAATTCAAATTCAGCTAATGCCTCCAGGCTCCTTCCAGGCTCCCCATCTTAACCCAGGACAGCTCTGGTCCAATGGGCCTTTGCCTGCTTCTCTTCACTGTATTTTTGACGGGTTTCTTTTCTTTCTTCTCAGTTTTGGAGCCAGTTATTAAGCCAGTCACTCAGCCGCCCGTCAGTGCTGTGCGAGAGACTTTCAGGTTAAACTTCACCATCACTAACCTCTTCTACTCGTCCGAACTGAAACAACCCAATTCAAATCCTCACCGACTGAACAAGCTGATGATTGAGCAAGCGGTAAAGTTCTAAGGGTCTGCAAATGGGCCCCGATCCTGGTCCCGTGGGAATTTTGCTCTTGGTTTCTGTAACGGGGCGATGACTCACCGGCCCGGCGCCTCCTGCTGGTCGTCCAGGGAATTAACTTGTCAGCCTCCGAAGCGCCCTCTGCAGTCTCACATTGCCGCTGGCCCCCATGTCCTTCCTGGACCCCGGTGTCCCTTCTCTCTGGGTTCTGCCCCCTGCAGTACCCCGCAGACTCGCTGGGCCTCCCCTCCCCAGGGAACCTCCAACCCCCTATCCCCACCTCGCCTCAGTCTTGGGCTACTGCCAGTCACCATGTAGCCCCCGCTCACTGGGGCAGACTGCAGTGTAATTGCCACTCATCATTGGCAAGGAGGGTTTGGACCTGCTGCCTCTGCCTACCCTTGGGCTGCCCCTCCGCAACCCCCAGTACCTTCTCGGCCTTTAGCAAGGCCTGCAGCCTGGGGGTTTTCCAGGCCGGAGCTCCCCAGCTCCTCTGGCCTTTCCACCAGCCCTACTCCACTTTAGGTACCTGGCTCAGCTCCCAGCAGCCAGGCCCATCCCTCTCAACCACTAGAGAGAGACTGTCTCTTGGCTTCTGGCCCACAGCCCTCTTATAAGGGCCAGCTAGGCCCTCATTAAGCCAGCCACCACTGTGGTCAGCGACCCACTCAACTTCCCCAGCCATTCTTAATCCCTCTTACCTTGCTGCAGCCCTCTCCAGGGCTGCTTTCACCCTTTCAGGGCCGGAGCGGAGTGATCACCCTGCTATAGTTTCACCAGTACTCCTTTCTCTTGTTCAACCATAATTTGATACACTCCTATTTGTGCCCACATGGCAATCATTCTTTTTTCCTTTTCCACCCAGCTTGACAACATTTTCAGAAAT
This sequence comes from Trachemys scripta elegans, assembly GCF_013100865.1. NCBI lineage: Eukaryota > Metazoa > Chordata > Testudines > Emydidae > Trachemys > Trachemys scripta. Next base: position 9,999,089 of record NC_048319.1, on the reverse strand, counting down.
AGCAGCGTCAAGAACTACTTCGCTGGCTGTTCAGTTGAAAGCTTTAGGTATGTCTCTTCTCGCGGGCTGTGTCACACAAGAATTGTTATTCTTTACATTCCAACGAAATATTTATTGAAAGTCTCACTCAGGAGCCTATGCTGGTTCATGTTATTTGAGGGTATTGTGTTCGTCTGTCTGCCCTAGCCCAAACCTCAGGGAGCTGAATGGAGGGTGTTCACTGGAGGGAAAAGAAAATCACATTCACGCTTGCTCTTTTCGACATTGGTGAGGCCTCATCTGGAGTACTGTGTCCAGTTTTGGGCCCCACACTACAAGAAGGATGTGGAAAAATTGGAAAGAGTCCAGCTGAGGGCAACAAAAATGATTAGGGGGCTGGAGCACATGAAAGGGGGTTCCAAAGAGGATGGATCTAGACTGTTCTCAGTGGTACCAGATGACAGAACAAGAAGCAATGGTCTCAAGTTGAAGTGGGGGAGGTTTAAGTTGGATACTAGGAAAAACTTTTTCACTAGGACGGTGGTGAAGCACTGGAATGGGTTACCTAGGGAGGTGGTGGAATCTCCTTCCTTAGAGGTTTTTAAGGTCAGGCTTGACAAAGCCCTGGCTGGGATGATTTAGTTGGGGATTGGTCCTGCTTTGAGCAGGGTGTTGGACAAGATGACCTCCTGAGGTCCCTTTCAACCCTGATATTCTATGATTCTATGATTTTTTTGCCTTGCCTCAAATGTTTCTGCAAATGCCAAAAAAGTGCTTTTATTTGTGCTGGGAAAGTCATTTTCATGCACAACTCATCTCTAGGCAAAAACAGATAATTTCACCCACATCTAAAACTCAAAATTAAGCAGCTTTGCAAAAACATAATGAAAATTGACCAGCCCAGGCACAAAACCCACTAACCCACCCTTCTCCACAATCCCAGATGATGATTGGGGTGGGGCTGGGGGGAGAAGGCAAGAGTTTGACTTGTCCAGCAGAAATATGACTTGTCCAGGGTGAATGGAATTTTGTAAGACTAACAGCAGCTCCTCCCTCTTTTTCTAAAAAGAGAGGTAACTTACAGTGAAAACTGGCCTGCGGCTAATGAAACATTGCTCTGAGATCTGCATGAACACCGCCCTGACCTGTTTATCACCTTTTCCATTGACTTACATCCCTGTTTCACACTCCTGGTCTAGCTCACTTAGTACATTTCGGCATGCTCTGTCGCGTTCCTCCCCCTGCATTGATGGCTTGTGACTTGTCTTTTCCAGGCCCATCTCCGGGAAAACTTACACTGGTATTAATGCCGTCTGCAAATTTATGCTGGACAGCACCTCCAGGGCCTTTCAAAGAGAAGAAGTGTATGAGGAGTTTAAACATCTCACCAACGGAGTCACTCAGCTGGGGGACAGCTACACGCTAGACAAGGATAGCTTGCTTGTTAATGGTGAGTGGCAGGTCAGAGCCCTGGAACCTAGAGCACATTGCTGTGGTTGAGGTTCTGCTGGCGTTTTTGAACCTGCTTTCTCGCTGTTCTCCTTTTCTTCACAAGTTCCTCTTTTCTTTCCAGATTATTCTCCTCTCAACACAATGGCAGGAGAGCCTGGTAGATCGGGTAAGTGTTTTTTGAGAAGCAATTCGCGTTAAAGGTACTGAACAGACGTTAAGCATCAGAAAGTTAATAGGGAACATGCACAGATGTGGGGTTAGACTCACGTCTCCATGGCTTCAGGGACAAGAGTGTAGAGAACTGGGTCTCCCAGCAGGGAGCCAGCACTCAAGCCGGGGCAGTTAGAAACATGGATGAGTAGCAGGTGCAGATACCTTGGGGACAGCACAACTGTGACAGTTGTTCCAGTCACCATTTGGGCCTGTAAAACTCGACCTCGCCAATACTGGCAGCAAAAGAGCAATGAGCCTGGCCATGGTGAAACCATTACACACTTGGGACTCATGGGAAATCCACCCAGGACTACAGCTTATCCACCGAACAGCACATCCTGGGGAGGAGCAGCACCCGCTTCCCCTGCACCACCAGGCTTCTCCTCGGACCTAGAGAGAGTCAGAGTTTGAGGCCAGAAGGGACCACCAGGTCATCTAGTCTGACTGCCTGTACATCACAGGCCACCAGCCCCACCTAGCTACCCCCCACCATGCCCACCAGCCAGAATCAGATCCAAGTGTTACAGGCCTCAGGAGACTAACCTACTGCATGCCACAGACAGAGAACAGGAAGAAGGACCGAGAGACCTGATCAATGGCGAAGAGGGGAGTTTGCTACCCAGGAACCATTCAGGCCTGGGCCTTTCTGCTGCAGCTGCCAACAGAGGGCCCAATTAGTGCCCGATGGAGCGGTGTTTGACCGACGTGGACATTTTTGCACTAGAAACTCACAGGCCACTGCACATCCATCCCATGATTACGGCACTTAAATAAAGAGAAGTAACCCTGAAAAGACATAGGCAGCATTTAACATCAGCTTTTTTCCCCTCCCACATTTTCAAACCGCCCCTTTAAGTTGAGAAGTGCCCTTGAAATTTGGCCGTAGTCAGAATTCTGCCAAATCACCCGCCGGGCCTTGTGTGTAATCTTGTTTCTGACCCAAATGACTGTGAATTTAGAGATCTGTAATTCGTCCTTTTGTCCTTCCAGAGCTCCCATTCTGGGCCATAATCCTCATCTGCCTCTCGGCATTGCTTGGCTTGATTCTCCTCCTCCTCGTGTGTTTCTTGGTAAGTGGCCACTCAGCTGTCCTGCCGCCTCAGATTCACAGGTACCATTGTGGCCCAGTGGCTGGAAAGAAGGGAATCGGGCATTCTGGCTGATTTAGACACATTGAAAGTAAATCCTACCAATGAATTAGTAAGCTAGGAGCAAATAGGGAACACAAGCGGGCTGGCAATACACATGGGAAAACAATAAGCATTTTGGGCCAAATCCTCCCTGCTTTACTTGTGTGGCTTCCACTGGGACTGCTCCCATGAGCGAGGAGAGGAATATGACCCATTGAATACGTTATTAAGGAAGAAGGTTGAAGAGCATAAAGGAGGGATATGGAGAAAACCAGGAAAGTAGAGGTAATGTCAACCCCCAGAAAGACCAGTGGCTTCTTTTTCTTGCTCTTCTTAAACACTTTCCCGTCCCTAAATCTCTGCAGAATGGTGAGGACACAGAGCTACTGAGTGCAGAAGTTTTCAATAGCTTTACACAAATGACCATCTTCAGGAATTGCACTGAACACTTCCCATTCCAACTTCTTAGCAATAGGAAGAAAGCTGAAGTCCCCTTCCAGGGTCAGACTCCAGCTGCATCTCTGCTGCACAGGATGTGGATGGGTGGATCCTCTTCTAATCTCCCAACAGGGATACTACTGGGGGCCTGAGGGTAGGGAGGAAAGCGTCTCCTTTTTAGTGCCCTCTGTTCCCAGGGCTCTCACAACCCAAGCTGTGTATCCTGCTTTCCAGATAGGCCAACAAAGGTTGCAAAGAGAAAACTGGTTAATTGTACTCAGATGCTCAAGAAGGAAACAGCTGGCCATTCTGAACAGGGAACTTTGGAAAGGAGAGAGACTTAGGGCAGGTCTACACTACAGGGCTAAGTTGACCGGAGTTACGCAACTCCAGCTACGTGAATAATGGAGCTGGAGTCAAAGTACCTTAGGTCGACTTATTGCGGAGTCTACACCGCGCTGAGAATTTCTCCCATCGACTTACCTTATGCTTCTCGTTCTGGTGGAGTACCGGAGTAGACGAGACAGTGATCGGAGGTCGATTTAGCGGGTCTTCACTAGACCCGCTAAATCGACCCCCGGTGGATCGATCTCTGCATGTTGATCCCCCCCGTGGGGACAAACCCTTAGGGGCTGAAACTGGAGGCTCTGCCATGGATTGGCTTTGTGGCCTTGGGTCAGTTATTTTACCTTTCTGCCTCTGAGTCACATCATCTGTAAAATGAGGATAATATCTACCGACCTGGTAAAGCACTCTTAGGCCCTCAGAGGAAAGGTGATACAAAGGCTCACATTTCTCACATTAACGTTGCTTTCTTCCCACCAGATTGCCTTTTGTCTGAGAAGAAAGGAAGGCTTGTACGACGTCCAACAGAGCATATACGGGGTCTATTTCCCACATCTGGACATGAGAAAAATGCACTGACGAACGTATTGCCGAGACGAACTCCTTGCACTCAGAAGTGTCTCTTCTCACTGACTCATTCATCCACCAAGAGAAAAAATGTTTACAACTGCAGTAAAGAATTTTCTATTTTTCCCTTAGTAAATTATGATTAGCCCGAGACACATCTTTCCTTGTGGCCTTTATACAGAAAACCTTTGCACTGATCCCAGCAATTATTTTGTACTGTGGAAAACTGCCAGCAATGAAGATGTATTGGGGATAGATATTTATTTTTTTACACACTGTGGGATTTTGAGCAAATGTTATACATCCAAAAAAATAAAACAGAAAATGAAGTGAACGCTAGATGTATGCAGTCTACAGAGCTCCTCAGTGTTATGTAGTTTTTCTGAAGGGGGAGATTAAAATTATGCTCATTTATGGTGTTTTAGTTACTAACTATTGTAAATGAACAAACCCAAGAAAAAAGCACTTTAATTCTACTTTGTTTGTTTTCTGCTTTATCATTTAAAAACTTATATGTGTATATATTTTAAACAAATGAAAAAAATAATTTTATATTTTAAATGATGCCAGGAGATTTTTTTTTTTTTTGGTTAAAGATGCATTATTAAATATAATCCTTTGTGAATTTGTGAGACTGTTGTCCCATGTCACTCAGGATAGATACTGTAACACAGACTGCAATTCAGAAATAAAGTATCAGAAATCATTCCAATAAGGCTGGGAGTTTATTTTAGTCAGCATCTTAAAAAAAAAATCCCTTTGCGAGGCTCTCTTTGCTTTTGGCTGGGTGCCGAAGTGGCAGAGTAGTCTTTGGGGTGGGATCGAAGAAAAGATGCCCAAGTTTGGCCCTAAAGAAGCCTTGAAATAAATCCAATCAGTTTGGTCCGTCAGGGGCAGATTGTTATTAACAAGAGAGTTACTAGCATTTTCCCAGGATAGCAAGCCCAAGTCAGCAGTGGCTGAAAGCGGATACTATCCGAGAGCTGTTTTTTGGATTATGTAACACACATTGGTCCCTTCAAAAATCACCTTCAAATTAGCAGTACCGTTCCCTTTTGCTGGCAGTCTCAGTGGAGACGCCAGGGACTGACTGGATCATGGAGTCCGGATTCCTCTCTCACCTCTCAGAGGTAATCTTGGCAGAACAAGATTGACACAGGCCAGGGCAAGATGGGGGAAACCAGCCTGGCAGTCATTCACGCTATAGAATCATAGAATATTCGGGTTGGAAGAGACCTCAGGAGGTCATCTAGTCCAACCCCCTGCTCAAAGCAGGACCAACACCAACTATCTCCGTTCTGTGGACAAACAGAGGTCTCCAGTCTCCAGGACTGTTGATCTGATACCTTTTCATCAGCCTGAAATTCACACATGAAAGTCTGCTTCCAAACGCATTCTCGCTGCAGGTAAACATTTCAAAGAACCTGCTACAAAATAAACCCGGGGGCAGCAAACAACAGACACAATCATTATAGGCCACAAAAGGGGAACTGGGCTGAGAACACTCGTAAACAATGGAAGCAGGGGCTGTTACCACTTCACCGAACGCAACCCTGCTTTCGTGAGGAGAAGCATGTCTCATTTGCCCTCTGTGGGGCCGCTCACTTCAGGCGCACACCCACCCAAAGGCCTCAATTCAGCAAAGCACTTGGGCACATGTGCTGAAATCCCAGAGGGAAGAGGCTCTGTGTTTTGCTGACTAGGTCTGGGATTATTCCCATGTTTAGAACAAGTCCATTACAATTAAACCGATTCTCCCCAACCTTCCAGAAGCGCCTCCATCATTCGCCTGCTGCTCTTCTCATCCGCCACAGTCACAGCGCCCCGAGAGCCAGGGCTCTACTGAGCAGCCTGGATGATCCATCCTAGATACGTATATGGCCCCATCACTGTCGTATGTGAGCTTCTCACAATCATTAATACAGTAGGACACCGTTTCTCTGACCCTCCATCAGCTGGCTCTCTGTATTAACCGATCAACCAGCGCACATGTGTCCAGAAGCAGGTGAGCTCTCCTGTACCTGCTAGAAAGCGCTGCAGCTTTGCACTTTCCCATCCTCTGGATTATCCAACCTGGCCCCGGTCCCAATTAAGTCGGATAAACGGGGTTCTGCTGTATATTTACCCTCACAATCACCCCTGTGAGGCAGGGAAGTGCAATTATCCCCATTTTACAGGAAGGGGATTGAGACACAGAACTCAAACCAGATTTGTAAAGGCCCAAGGTCACACAGGAAGTTTATGGTGGAGGAGGTCTCCCACCTCCTAGGCTAGTGCCCTAGCCCTGGGGCTGTTGCTCCTTTGACTAAAACACACCTCATACAAGGAGTCCAGTTCACTTTAATCAACAGGGAGCTGGCCACTGTATTTGTACAATTGGATTAATCAGGCCGACTCGTGGCCGCCTTTTTACTTGCAACTTTGAGGTCCTGATTCTCCATTGCCCTGTACCGAGTGCAGCCATTCACAGCAGTGCATTCACAGCCATCCCGAACTGGGAGCATTTTACACCCAAACTTTTCTCCGGTGCCACTGACCGAACAAATTCTAGGGAAACAGAAAATCAGCCGAGTCTTTCAGAACTAACTTCAAGCAAATAAAGATCCAATAAAAGATATTACCTCACCTACCCTGTCGCTCTCATATCCCGGAATCAACTCGGCTACAACAACACTGCAAACATCAAACAAATGGCCATCAAACAACCCCTTCTGCACAGCGGAGATTAAAGATGTCAGGTAGACTGTTAAATTGGATTTTTCCTTCTATGGAAAGCCACCTTTAATAATAAAAAAGGGCTGTCTGAGAAATTGAAAATAGCACCCAAACCTGGTTACATTCAATGTGAACAAATAAGACAGGCCCAACCAGTAATATTTTACACACACACACACACACACACACACACACACACACACACACACACACAGCTTCAAAAGAGCTAATTTCCCAAAGTTGTGGGAAACTATGAATGAAATTGATTGGGATGAAAAAATTAGCTGGAAAAATGTGATTGAAAAAAGGGGGAAATAAGGTAGCAATCGGTATACTTTAGAAGTTATGAAGTGTATAAAATTGATTAGGGAAGCTAAAGCCATCAGGGAATAATCCATTGATGACAAGATTAAGGACAAAAAGGAGGAGTTTAAATATATTAGGAACAAAAGAAGTCCTACTTTAGGCCCATTACTAGATGGAAATGGTAAAACTTAATGATGCAGAAAAGGCAGAAGTGTTAAATAAATATTTCTGTTCTGTATACTGTATTTGGAAAGAAGGATGATATTCTCATATCGCATGAGGATGATGTACTACATTCCAGTCCGTTAGTAACTAAGGAAGATGTTAAATATCATCTACTAAGGACAAACGTTTTTAAATCAGCAGGCCTGTAAAACTTGCATTCAAGATTCCTAAAAGAGCTGGTTGAGTTCTCTAGCCCACTAGCATTAATTGTCAATAAATCTTGGAATACTGAGAAAATTTCAGAAGACTTGTAGAGTGCTGATACTGTGTCAATATTGAAAAAGGACGAGCGGGATGACCTAGGTAATTATAGGCCAGTTAGCCTAACATCAGTCCTGAGCAAAACTATGGAAAAGCTGATAGGAGATTTAATCAATAAAGAACTAAAGGATCGGAATATAATTAAGGTCAGACAACGTGGTTTTATGGAAAGTAGGATTTGTCAGACAAACCTGATTTCATTCTTTGATGAGAATGAGATTACAAATTTGGCTGATAAAGTGAACTGTGTAAATACAATATACTCAGACTTTCGTAAGGCATTTGACATTCTGATTAAAAAAATAGTGCTACATAATATCAATAAAGCACATGGTAGGGTTAAGAGTTAGCTAAGTGACAGACCTCAAAAGTAGTTGTCAATAGTGACTTGATTACGGTGTTCAAATACCTTCACACGGAGTGAATACCAGGTACTAAACGGCTTGTTAGTGAAGAAAGGCAGAACAAGAACCAACACTTGGAAGCTGAAGCCAGACAAATTCAAATTTGAAATGTAAACACAAACTTTTAAACTTTGAGGGGGATTAACCATTGGAATGAACTACCAAGGGCAGTGGTGGGCTCTCCATCCCTTGACGTCTTCAGATCCAGACTAGATACCTTTTTGGAAGAAATGATTTAGCCAAACTCAAGTTATTGGGCTCAGTACAGGAGTAACTGGAAGAAATGTAATGACCTGCGATATACAAGAGATCAGACTAAAGGTTCTAATGGTCTCTTCTGGCCTCCATGAATAAAAGCAATACTGTATCAGGATGGTCTAGCCTGTTAGGGAGTCCCTGCAGCCTGCTTTTGTTAGGGGACTAGCTTGTTTTTCATGTTACTTCGTGAAGTTTTGTTTGAAGAATAAACTGTGTCCCGAAGGAAGGGCCTGGACAGACTCTGGGTCTTAATCCTACCAGGGCTAGGGAAACAGGTCAGTAGCCCTACAAGCACCTAGGTTAAACAACGAACAAAGCACCTGAAATATGTGCTAGCTCATATTGCAGAATCCAGTGGGACAAATAACATCCTATTTGCAACCCCTGGAGCTATGGGGTGCTGCAAGCGATAGAGGCTCCCAGAGGCAAAGCTTTCATCTCGCCTCTAAATGTGGAAGTGCAAATATTGGGCCAGATCCTCTGGTGATTTAGGACAACTTTGCATCCTGCCGTGGATACAAAGGTGAGCTAAAACCAGCTCATCTGCCCACAGGAGGGTCTCCCCTATGGCTGTTACCACTGAAGAAAGAGATCTTGGAGTCATTGTGGGTAGTTCTCTGAAAACATCCACTTAATGTGCAGCGGCAGTCAAAAAAACTAATCGAATGTGGGGAATCATTAAGAAAGGGATAGATAATAAGAGAGAAAATATCATAGCGCCTCTATATAAATCCATGGCACGCCCACATCTTGAATACTGCGTGCAGACGTGGTCAGCCCATCTCAAAAAAAAAATATATTGGAATTGGAAAAGATTCAGAAAAGGGCAACAACAGCTTCCATATGAGGAGAGATTAATAAGACTGGGACTTTTCATCCTGGAGTAGTGACGACTAAGGGGGGATATGATAGAGGTCTATAAAATCTTGACCGGTGTAGAGAAAGTAAATAAGGAAATGTTATTTGCTCCTCATAATGAGGGATCACCAAATGAAATGAATAGGCAGCAGGTTTAAAACAAATAAAAGGAAGCACACTGTCACCTGTGGAACTCCTTGCCTAAGGAAGTTCTGAAGGCTAGGACTATAACAGGGTTTAAAAGAGAACTAGATAAATGAACAGATAATAGCCATTAATGGCTATTAGCCCCGATGGGCAGGGATGGTGCCCCTAGCCTCTGTTTGCCAGAAGCTGGGAATGGGCGACAGGGGATGGATCACTTGGTGATTCCCTGTTCTGTTCATTCCCTCTGAAGCAGTGGTTCTCAACCAGGAGTACATGTACCACTGGGGGTACACAGAGGTTTTCCTGGGGGTACATCAACTCATCTAGATATTTGCCCACTAAAATTTCATACAGACAAAATGAGAAAGTCAGCAATTTTTCAATAATAGTGTGCTGTGACATGTCTGTGTTTTATGTCTGATTTTGCAAGGAAGTAATTTTCAAGGGAGGTGAAACCTGGGGTACACAAGACAAATCAGACTCCTAAAATGGATACAGCAGTCTGGAAAGGTTGAGAGCCACTGCTCTGAAACACCTGGCATTGGCCTTTGTCAGAAGACAGAACACTGGGCTAGATGGACCTTTGGTATGACCCAGTATGGCCGTTCTTACGTTTTCACAGTGGTAGATTTTATCCACCTTCACTTGAGTCAATGCTTGGTTACTAGCTGTCATCTGGAGAGATCACAGGGAGGCCAGACGAGCTCTAGCTTACGAAAATCAGCAGGAGGCAGTTATGGAGATAGAGTCACCTGTCCAATAAGTTGCAGTGGGGGAGGTTTACGTTGGATATTAGGAAAAACTTTTTACTAGGTGGGTGGTGAAGCACTGGAATGGGTTCCCTAGGGAGGTGGTGGAATCTTCCTTAGAGGTTTTTAAGGTCAGGCTTGACAAAGCCCTGGCTGGGATGATTTAGTTGGGGTTGGTCCTGCTTTGAGCAGGGGGTTGGACTAGATGACCTCCTGAGGTCCCCTCCAACCTTGAGATTCTATGATTCTATGAAGAGCTGGAGAAAGACCCCCAGCTTATCACAAAGAGACCTCTGAATGGCCATCAAATGGTAACTGCTCTCAGTCACTACTGGCTTAGGCCAGATTCCAACCAGATAAGTAAGCAGGCACGGCTCTTTCGTCACATATTTACTGATAAGCAAAGGCTTATCCTCTGCCAATGACCTTTTCACAAACACCCTCAGAAAGCCACCTGGGTGGGGTGCGGACTGACGGTGTCGTTCCTCCCAAAGCAGCTATGCTTCGGCTGTGGCATTTTGGTGCCATGGAGCTCTGAGCTGAACCACAATCTGAGGTAAGATCTCCCCTCACACCCTCCCTTCATCTGTGCACCTGGGGCCTGTCAGCATTGAAGAGTAGGGAGCCATCCAAGATGGTGACACAGACAGGGCCGCAGAGTTGCTCTTTACCTCAGAATGGTCCCAGCTTTCAGTGAAGCATCAACACCACAAAGGGTTTAAACACATGGTAGCCGGAATGATAGTGAACTTGAATTTCAGAGCGAGGCAAACCTCAGAGTGTATGACCGAGCCTGGCAATTCAGAGCAGGGAAGAGCGCAAACCACTGTTGGTTAACCCCCTCCACCATCCCTGTGGTGGAAGGTCTAGCTCTTCAGGGTGCAGACTGTCCACTAGTACATTAGTACAGCACCTGGCACTACAGGGCCCCGCTCTTGGTTGGCTCCAAGGCAATACCGCAATAACCAGGATTTATAATAATAATTACCAAGTCAGTCCTTCATGCCATGGGCCAGAGAAGGGCATTGTGCAAGGCCTGCTGAGACACTCCTCAGTGACACAGCAGGCTGAAATAGCTTCATCTGTCAAGGCTAGTTAAAGACATCTTCATTCATGGATCAATGAGATGACAGGTACTGGTGATTCAGAAAGCTGTGGATTCAGAAGAGGGCTTCTGTCTGACTCACTTCTGGCCAGTGACCCAGCAGGGCGTTAGGGGCATTATGCTTCAGAGGGCATCTCAAAGTCAAATCCTGCGCGTTCCTGGGCATGAAAATCCCATGAGCCTTCCCTGAAGAATGAGCTTTCCCCTCATTGTCCTGGTCAAATTCCAGTTGGGGTCACTACCTCTTGCCTCTCTAAATTCCCCAGTGCAGTTTGAATTGGTTACAGTACTCTTCACTTCCTTGTGTCACGGCGTGCCGTATACCAACTGCTGTGTTCCCATTTCTAGGGTGAGCCTGGGATCCTTACACACTGGGTAAAGATCAAACATCGGAGCTTGATTCTGCCACTGCACTCTCGGAGAAGCGCCTTATTCCCCAAGCAGTCCTACTCAAATTAGTGGGGCTTCTAGGCAACGAGCATGGTAAAAATCAGATCATTATTATTTTATACAGTTTAGCCAATGTTGAGCCACAATTCATTAAGACTTGAAGTGTTGTGCCTTAACTCACACCTTTAGGCCAAGGGGTTGCCACACCCATGCGCAATCTCTCTCACACACAGCCGGGCGCACACACAAAGCCATGAGGTGAACAAAGAATTCATCCATGCAGCAAGCCTGAGAAACCATTATGAAGTCATTAGCACCTCATAGTTTCCTTGTGCTCCATCCCGGGCTTAAGGCTTCCAGGGAAGGAGTTGATAAACCTTCTGAAACACTGAAAGATCTTCTGATCCATTGGGCCCTCCACACACACGGTTCGGTGAGATGGTCAGAAAGATGGAAAAACTCTTTGCTTTCACCTGAGTCAAACCTTGCAACAATTTTCATCCCAAATCACAATCGATTTATGCAGCAGCACAGCCCTCCTGCATCTGATCTTTGACCCACAGATACCAGAGACATCCTCCAATGGTAATTGACAAATCCAGACCCATGCAGCAGTAGATACCTAGGGAGTTCCTGTCTGGGCCTGTCACTCATTTGAATCATAGAATGTCAGGGTTGGAAGGGACCTCAGGAGATCATCTAGTCAAACCCCCTGCTCAAAGCAGGACCAATCCCCAGACAGATTTTTGCCCCAGATTCCCTAAATGGCCCCCTCAAGGATTGAACTGACAACCTGGGGTTTAGCAGGCCAATGTGCAAACCACTGAGCTAGCCCTCCCCCCACTGTAGGCCGTGAGCCGTGAGCCAGATGTTCCAGAGAGCTCAGGACTGAATTTTCAGATGCTCAGCGCTCACTGTTGGGCCCAGATTTTCCAAAGAACTGGGCATGTTGGGCCCAGGATGGGTGCTGAGGCAATGTGAAGATCTGGCCATTAGTGTCACACTGGGAGCAGAACGCTTGGGTGGGTGCCCGACTGGGATGTGAATCTGTCCTTGAATGGGATGTATAAAGTTTCCTGCGAAAAGCCAAGTGAGATTCCCCCCAGGAGCCATTTCCCGAGCTCTTCCTGGATGCCCTTTCCGAATTTGAAGCGTGATCATTACTAGAAATGAAACACGCTTTCCCCCCTCCCGATGACAGCGTCACGGAAGGGTGGGGTTTTACCACAGGCGATGCCACTGCGAGGAAAATGAATTCAACCCAGGGCTCTGGGCAGGGGTGCCGGAAGGGGGTGGGCGGGAGGGGGGGTCTGGGGGCCATGGGCCTCCCCGCTTTTAAAAGAGGGAGGGCTATGCCCTTCCACTTTTTATTGGCCCTAAGGATGAGAGACGGGGGGAGGGGATGGGGTCTTGGGGAGCAAGGGGCAGCGTGCGGGCAGTGTCTCGGGAGACGGTGCGGTGCAGGGGCAGGGCCTTAGGGGGGAAGGGGTGGTGCAGGGGTGGGGCCTAGGATGACCAGATGTCCTGATTTTATAGGGACTGTCCTGATATTTGGGGCATTTTTTTATATGGGCTCCTATTACCCCCACCCCCCATCCTGATTTTTCACACTTGCTGTCTGGTCACCCTAGTGGGGCCATAGTTTGGGCCCCACACTGTTGGGAAAAGGACACTTCCGCCTCCCCTGGCTCTGTGTAATGGTGTGATACTATAACTAAATGAACTCTTCGCTCTACTGGGAACGGAAGCTGTAGCGCCAAGGCAACCGTGATAGAATGGGCTTGAATCTTTCCATCCGAACTAATGTTTTCACCTGGCAAATCAAACCTCCCTACCAGCCTTGGAGCCAAACCAGCCGACAGCAGCAGCCTGGCTCCCATTCAACTCCTGGGGCTGGTTTCTGAATGCAGATTACAAGATTACAGGCAGAGGATTATAAACCTGCTTGATCCGTTACAGACAAACAGGGTTGCCAACACCCAACACCGTGTCAGCTATAAAAGCGTACCGTGTTTTCACAGCCGCTTGCGAAAGAGGCTGGCAGTGGTACATGCAGACCTTTCGGGTGGCCCAGTGGTTTCAACAGAATCGTCAGGACTCCCAGGTTCAGCAATCGAGACTCTACCATAATTCCAATGGGGTGGGATGGGGCAGCGCAGGTCACGTCACACGCACCAGAGCCTTAGGATGTGCCCACCACTTTTGGAACAACATCACCCCATGTTACAGGCTCAAAGCCCCAGAGCAGCACCAAAGAGGGCCCCTGGCTGGAGGACTGGATTGAACGGGGACGCGGGAGACCTCCGCTCTGTTCCCAATGGTGACCTTAAATGAGTCCTTTGTTTCCCCTCCCACCCTTTGTCTCCCAATCCTTTCAGACCGGAAGCCCTTTGGGGCAGGGACTAACTCCCCACACCACAGGGCCCCAATCTAGGGCTACTTATATACCAGACGACAGATAATCAAGACCCCTAGGAACCCCAGTGAGCAGTACTGTCATGGAGAGCACATGGTACTGGACAGGCTCCCGGGTGGTCCTTTCTGGGCTAGTGCACAGTGTCCGTGGTCCAGCATGTCTGGCCAAGGGGGCAGGGAGGTCTGACACGCACAGACGAGGGGGCAGGGACATCTGACGCGCGGGGCGGGAAGGTTTCTATTTCTAGGTCTTTCCTAACATTTTCGACTTTCTCTGTTGACGCAAGCAGCAAAGGGCATGGGGTGAAAATAGAATCCAGGTCACACCGCCCCTGGGGCGAGAGCTGTATCCAAACACAGGTGTGTCACATATCAGGACAGAGCCCAGGCCTCATGGTCACTAGTTCCTAGGGTTTGTTTTCACACTCTGTTCTCTGAAACACCAGCAATCCCATCCCCCTCCCTCCCATTCGGTCCTTTCTGCCTCTCCGACCACCACTTTGGCCTGATCTACACTGGGGCGGGGATCGATCTAAGTTACACAACTTCAGCTATGTGAATAACATAGCTGAAGTCGATGTACTTAGACCTACTCACCGTGGTGTCTTCACCGCGGTGAGTCGACTGCAGACACTCCCCCGTCAACTCCGCCTGCACTTCTTGTGGAGGTGGAGTACAGGAGTCAACGGGAAAGCGCTCGGGGGTCGATTGATCGCGTCTAGACGTGATCAATCGACCCCCCGCTGAATCGATCACTGCCCGTCGATCTGGGGAGTAGTGTAGACGTACCCTTTGTGTTACGTGGCATCGAATTTGGATCCATTCCCTTGCCCGGGCGTCCACTCTGAACTCTGCCTCACTTCAGTGGGGCTTCTCCACTCTCTCCACCGCGCCACTTCAATTAAAAGTTGATGGGATGGGACAGTGTTTAATTTGTACCAGGGCTGCCAGAGCTGAGCCCCGGCGCCTCCGGGCCTGGCAGTTCAGAGCCCCGGCGCCTCCGGGCCTGGCAGTTCAGAGCCCCAGTGCCTCTGGGCCTGGCGCATCAGTTATGAATGTAGAAGAACTGCTTGAGCCCTGGTACTTCTTTCATTAAAAATTAAGCCCTGGGATGGGAATACACAGCTGGCGAGAGATGCCTGGAGCCTCAGAGCTTCACTTTATCCACAGAACAGACAAGCTTTTCCATGCCCCCTCCAGCCAAAATGGCTCTGGAGGGACCCATGCCTTGGGCCCATTCTTCCTGGAATGCCCTCTCCTCGCCTTCTGCTAAGGCTTCCAGCAAAAGGGGTCTGTTAGGGCCAGGTGCGGTGGTGACTCTGGTGACAAGCATGACTACGAGGCGCACCACTCAAACCATCATAGAATCATAGGACTGGAAGGGACCTCGAGAGGTCGTCTAGTCCAGTCCCCTGCAGCTCATGCAGCTCCTCAGAAGACAACTTACTCCCAGTCTGGGGCACATTCAGGCCAGCCATCTTGAGTGGACATTCTCCATAGAATCATAGAATCATAGAATATCAGAGTTGGAAGGGACCTCAAGAGGTCATCTAGTCCAACCCCCTGCTCAAAGCAGGACCAATTCCCAGCTAAATCATCCCAGCCAGGGCTTTGTCAAGCCGGGCCTTAAAAACCTCCAAGGAAGGAGACTCCACCACCTCCCTAGGTAACGCATTCCAGTGTTTCACCACCCTCCTAGTGAAATAGTTTTTCCTGATATCCAACCTGGACCTCCCCCACTGCAACTTGAGACCATTGCTCCTTGTTCTGTCATCTGCCACCACTGAGAACAGCCGAGCTCCATCCTCTTTGGAACCCCCCTTCAGGTAGTTGAAGGCTGCTATCAAATCCCCCCTCATTCTTCTCTTCTGGAGACTAAACAATCCCAGTTCTCTCAGCCTCTCCTCATAAGTCATGTGCTCCAGACCCCTAATCATTTTTGTTGCCCTCCGCTGGACTCTTTCCAATTTTTCCACATCCTTCTTGTAGTGTGGGGCCCAAAACTGGACACAGTATTCCAGATGAGGCCTCACCAATGTCGAATAAAGGGGAACGATCACGTTCCTCGATCTGCTGGCAATGCCCCTACTTATACAGCCCAAAATGCCGTTAGCCTTCTTGGCAACAAGAGCACACTGTTGACTCATATCCAGCTTCTCGTCCACTGTGACCCCTAGGTCCTTTTCAGCAGAACTGCTACCTAGCCATTCGGTCCCTAGTCTGTAGCAGTGCATGGGATTCTTCCGTCCTAAGTGCAGGACTCTGCACTTGTCCTTGTTGAACCTCATCAGGTTTTTTTCTGCCCAATCCTCTAATTTGTCTAGGTCCCTCTGTATCCGATCCCTACCCTCTAGTGTATCTACCACGCCTCCTAGTTTAGTGTCATCTGCAAACTTGCTGAGAGTACAGTCCACACCATCCTCCAGATCATTAATAAAGATATTAAACAAAACCGGCCCCAGGACCGACCCTTGGGGCACTCCACTTGAAACCGGCTGCCAACTAGACATGGAGCCATTGATCACTACCCGTTGAGCCCGACGATCTAGCCAGCTTTCTATCCACCTTACAGTCCATTCATCCAGCCCATACTTCTTTAACTTGGTGGCAAGAATACTGTGGGAGACCGTATCAAAAGCTTTGCTAAAGTCAAGAAATAACACATCCACTGCTTTCCCCCTCTTCCAGGCCCTGAGCTGTGAAGAGCGACATTCTGTGCCACCGAGCGGGATGGGGGACAAGCCGGCCAGCAAACACACAACGCCGGACGGCCTTAGGGCTGGCAAGTCCTCAGGGAGGAGAGTAGGAAGGGGAGCTAGACGCTGCAGTCTGTCACAACAAAGCAGACTCCCCCTTCGGGAGGTATTTGCTGCGCGGGGTTACTACACCTGAACCAGAGAGGTAGCTCGGGGGAACAGCACCCGGTCAGAGCAGGAGCCCCGGGGGCTGAGCTCCAGCATGGTGCTTAGAGGGGGCGGAGGGTGGTGCTAGGACAGCGCTAAAGGAGATCAGCCCTTGCGTTCCCCTTCCCAGCATCACCAGGATAAGAACCCAATCAGCGACGCAGTCAAAGGGCCGAGAAGGAGCCTGGCCGTGGAGCCATGAAGAAGGCAAAAGCAACACATTCCTAGCCTGACCGGTTTGGCAGGGTGCTCCGAGCCCGGCCTCTGTGACTGGCTCCGTGTATGAACCCAGGGCTGTTTCCTTTCTCTGGTTGCTGTGGTAAAGGCGGAGATGTTAGCAGAGGGCATTTCTGAGGCAGCACCGGGAGCGCCGGGGTGCCCTGGCCATGCCTTCGTTTTCCTGGGCGTGCCTCTTGCACGGATGGTTGGACATGAGGGTAACAGAGCAGCCTTCACCGTGGCTCTGTGCCACATTGGCCAGTTCTTTGTCTGCCTTCAGTGTACCGCAGACTTCACAGGTCAGAAAGCGGGGCCCTCAGCGTAGGAGGGGTTTTGCAGTGGGGTGCTTGCTTTTCCCTGCCCCTGCTTCCTCCATGTTACCCCCTCAGAGCCCTCTGGGCAGCCACTGCTGTTACAGCAGCCTGGTATTGAAAGAGCCGGGGATTCAGACCCTCAGAGCAGAGAGTCCAGGGGCAAGAGGCTGGTTTATTCAGCCAGACATTCCAACCACGCCACTCTAGCCGGTGTTTTCACCTGAAGCATCCTATAGGTCCTGGCTCACTCCACGTCAGGCCTGCAGCCGCACCTAAATACATAGGGATTGTGTGACCGGTGGGGACAGACCACACACGGGAGAGACAGGTTTATATACACAGCTGTTTTGATGGAAAGATTCACACCCGAGTCCTAGCTCCGCACTTAGGGTGACCAGATAGAAAGTGTGAAAAATCAGGACAGGGGGTGGGGGTAATAGGTGCCAACCCCCCCAAATGATCAGGACTGTCCCTATAAAATCGGGTCACCCTATCATGTCAAAAACTGGACTCAGGCTGGGTCACTTACAGTACACAAAACCGTTGCTTTATTGAAGCCACAAACTTAATAGTGGCTATTCCTACGTGCCAGGAGGTGGTGCTCTGTTGTCTGTGGGTATGGAGTTAGCTATCTCTTTCCTATGGCTCTCCTGTCACACTGAACATCCGGCCCCTCTCTCAAATCCTGGAGCCAGCTCCCAATACTGTGACCTGAGCCCCTCCCTCTGGGCTAGGTACGGATCACGCCTGGAACATGCTGGGAAGCAGGATTCCAGGGCAGTTCAGGTCCCTCCCCTGTGGCTAGCTAACCCATCTTCTGTAGACTGGTTTCCAAACTCCTCTGCAACAGGGCCAGGCTACACAGTCAGGAAAGTGCTTTGGGATCCTCCAGAGGAGATGTGCTTTCGCCCGGGGAAAAATAACCCTAGGAACACACCCATCATAAAGCACTGGGCCTGAGACATTAGGAGAACGTTGTGTCCCTCGCACTGCGCCAGCTGCTGCTGAGAGGCAGTGGTGGAGAATCCTCTTGCCCCACTGCTTTATCATTCTGCCTGGGAGGCCCTTGTAGCTAAGGCACGAGCCTGGCAAGCAGAAGCTGTGGGTGCAATTCCGAGGTCTGCAACTGATTCCCTGCAGAGCCTATGGCAGGGAGGAAGGCCGGGGAGGGTTTATTTTTAATGCCGTGAAGCTCCTAGAGTCACACAAACAAGCCACAGAAGCTGGGACTAGAACCCCCAAGTCCTGGCGCCAGTCCTCTCCTCCAACGACTACTCTCTTCTGCCTCCACACCTAGTCAGCAGCAATCCCAGGCAGAGCTCAACCCCACTTTACATCACCCCCGCCCACAGAGCTTAGGGAGCGCTGGAATCTCTAAGGGGCAGATAGACTCCTGCTAGCAGGGCTAGAGCAAGCAGGGTAAATAGAGCATTGCAGCTCAGGCTCCCAGGCCTAGGGTATTGGGTGCGTTTACGTGCCCAAGCTGCAACGTCAGCATTGCAACGGTTAGCCCTCCTAGCGCGAGTCTGTTCACCCGGACCAGGGGGGCTCGCTGCCAGCCGCAGCGTGGAGACACCCTCCCGTGCGATTCAGAACCACCCCGGGCCAACAGGCCGAGTCACACATGGAGCTTCTGTCTTGCCGCGCGGGGAGACTTTTACATCCAACCCACCCACAACAATTCTGTGCTTTAAATCATTACTAAGGCAGGGACAAGATTCTAAGCAAGAGAGAGAAAGGGGCTCCTCCCCCAGCACGGAGGAGGGAGCTGAGAAAGCGTGCACGGCTGGATGGTTTTTGTCATGTTTCTTCTTGCCCAGAGCAAGAATTTAGCTTTGCAGCAAACACCCTGGCAACGCCCACCAGTCACCCGGGTCATTAGCCTTCCAGCTGACAGTACAATTCTGTGTGTGTGTGTGTGTGTGTGTGTGTGTGTGTGTGTGTGAGAGAGAGAGAGAGAGAGAGAAAGAGAGAATGGTAGTGGCAAGTCTGCCCATCTTCCAAACTGCTTCTTCCTCAGCCGCCCTCCAATAGGGAGCATCACAGCTCACGACTCTCTGGGCATCCTGACTCCTTGGCCAACGTTTGCCCGTTACTGTCTTGGTACGAGCCAGCCACGGGCACAAGCTGCTCCAGACAGACCCAGGACTGGCACAGCAGGGTGAGACAAGAGTGGGAAAGCGAAGGGCACGGCGGGCCAGGACTGACGCTTGACCTCGCCCTTTGGTACCAGGTGGTCGAGCAGCGTGAGAAGCTGCCTGGTTTGTGCTGCGTTGCTCTCTCAGTCTCAGTATTGACGGCCTCAAGAGCTCAAAAGACACGAGTCGGATCCCCCAGAAAGCCAAGAGATGCCTTTTTTTAAAATGACCACATTGTGTTTGCTGCTCTGGCTTTCCACTGTGAACTTCCCCTGCCCATCCTCAGCGTGTGTCTGAGACACGCTTCATGGTGCCCGCTGTCCCAGATGAGTTCAGCCCCCCTGCAGGAGTTCTCACCCCCACCTCTGCCCCCAACCTCCAAGTCAATCCTGTTCCCCCGCCCAGCACTCACATCTACGTGCCCTGCCCCCCACATCAATTCAGCCCCCACCCAGCCTTGCATCTGCCCAACGAGTTCAGCTACCCCAACCTCCTGGGTTCTGTCTCCTCAATCCTCACCCCCCATTAAGGCTCTTCCTTCTTTATCCCATTTATATAGTGTGCTGGGGGTGGGGGCTAGTCCGTGGGCACTGGCTGGCCTCACTCTCGGTGCTGACAGCCCCTGAACGTGCTAGTTGGTTGTTGATGTTCTGTGCGCTCCCCCCCCCCAGGGCCGCCCAGAGGATTCAGGGGGCCTGGGGCAAAGCAATTTCGGGGGCCCCTTCCATAAAAACAAGTTGCAATTCAATAGAATAGTATATTCTCGTGGGGGCCCCTGTGGGGCCTGGGGCAAATTGCCCCACTTGCCCTGCCCCCCCCGGGCAGCCCTGCCCCCAAGTCATGGAGGAGAAGAATCAATAAAGGAACTCCAGTGTGCACCTGAGTGACGGGTGCAGCAATCCACACATTCAGGCCCTGTGACAAGCCCCTAGAGGCCACGGTGATGGGTGCAGACAACTTCCAGGTGAGACGGAGAGCTCTCCGGTTAGATCGACCGCAGTGCGCAGGCCAAGCGCTGTGGAGGTTCCCAGAACCGGAGCAATGCCGGGGAGGTGGGTCTGAATAAAAGTGACACAGGGCCATGAGTGGGGTGCTGAAGGTGCCTGGGTACAGCTTTCTGGAGGGGAGCAGGGACCTAAAGGTCCCTCCATGCAGCTGCCCAGATCCCTCGGTCTATCAGCTGAGCCCCCTACTTTACCCCGCAGGGACTCCCCTCTTGCTATCGATTTGAGGTGGGAGGTGCTCCTCTGATAAATATAGGCCACACTTTGATTTCGAACAGTCTGTAGCCAAGGAGAAGTTGGCCGGGGCAGGAATTTCCTAGAATTGGGCTGATTCTGCAGAGGAAACTCACGTCCCCTCCTTGAGCCTGCACCTAGCAAGCTGACAGGTGTTTGGCAGAGGGCCTCCTACACGCTCATTGACACCACACCGTAATCGCCCACAAATACCCTCCCTGTGACTCACTCTCTGTCCGCCACATTTCAGCTTATGGGCACGGCTGCCTGTGTACCCTTGCCGAGCTCCCTGCTCGGGGCGGGCGACCGACCTGGCCGTCGGTCCAGCCCTTCAGCTTCTCCGTGGCAAGCCATGTGAGAAGAGCGGTGCTGGCTCCTGGGTGGGAAGCATTCCTGAGCTGGGGCTAGAGACACAGCTGCATGAATTCATAGGCGTGCCAGTGTCTCCCGCCATCTCCTGGCCACTGCTGGGCAGTGCAGCGCATGATTGGCGCGGGCGGTGAGCAACACACACTGCATTCAAATTAGGGCTGCCTGCCATGACCAGATTTCTCTTTAGAGATTCCCCCCTGCAGCATCTATCGCAACAGACGTCCTCAAGCAGCCCAGTGTAGAACTATGCGGTATAGTCACTGGGCCTGTGTGACCATTGGTCAGTGTGGATTAGGGGTGAGCAAACGTTTTGGTCCGAGGGCCACATCTGGGTATGGAAACTGTACAGCGGGCCATGAATGCTCACGAAATTGGGGGTTGGGGTGCGGGAGGGCTCCGGCTGGGGGTACAGGCTCTGGGGATAAGGGGTTCGGAGGGCAGGAGGAGGATCAGGGCTGGGGCAGGGGGTTGGGGCACGAGAGGGGGTCAGGCTCCAGGCAGCGCTTACCTCAAGCAGGGCCCGGAAGCAGCAGCATGTCCCCCCTCCTACGCGGAGGTGCAGCCAGGCGGCTCTGCGCGGTGCCCCGTCCGCAGGCACCGCCCCTGCAGCTCCCATTGGCTGTGGTTCCCAGCCAATGGGAGCTGCGGGGGCAGCACTTGGGGCGGGGGCAGTGTGCAGAGCCCCCTGGCTGCCCCTACACATAGGAGCCAGAGGGGGAACATGCCTTGCGGAGTGGGGCAAGCCCCGGACCCCACTTCCTGGCAGAAACTCGAGAACCTGATTAAAACAGCTGGAGGGCAGGATGTGGCCCCCGGGCCGTAGTTATTCCACCCCTGGTGTGGATCAACCTCTGTGCCTGATTCACAGAGGAGGTGGGCACCACCCCAGCAGGACCAGTCGAGTTCTAAGGCTATGTCTACACTGCACTCAGAGGTGTAACTGCAGCGCCTGTAGTTATACCCAAGCTACTAGATCAAAGCCGCAGTCCCACCTCTGACTGGACTGTGGTCAGACCTTAGTTCCCAGACATCAGACTGGAGCACCCCCTATTAGGAGGCGGTTGATCAAAATAATTGTGCATATCTCGTCTGACCTCTTTCTGATCAAAGGCCAGAGACTTCCACCTGGTGATTCCTGCACCCTGGCCTCCGGATTAGTGACACAGAGAAGGACAACAGCCTCCAAGAGGGAAGGAACTGCAGAGCTGGGGCCGGCATTAGATGTTTTGCCACCCAGGGCAAAAAAAAAAACAAAAAAACCTGTTCTGCATCGCCCCGACCCCCAAGCTGACAGTCCAAGAAAAAAAGGCAGGGAGATTTGGCACCCCCAGCCCATCCAGATTCTGATTTGGCACCACCGGAAGTTTGCCCCGAGGACAACTGCCCCTACGAGCAGCCATGCAGAGAGCTTAACAGCTACCAATGCCTCACCTAGCACAGGACTCAGAATCCGAGCCCCAAAGAGTTAGACAGGCACATAATGCCTGTCCCTGGCTTCCGCTACAGAGCCCTACGTCTCCTTGGTGAAGGGATCCCTGCTCCTTATTTTCTGCCTCTCCCCTTCCCTCAGCCACTGTTTGCTGCGCTGTCCGTCCTCGGGCCTGCAGCACCGTTAGAGCTATTCCCCTAGGCCTGTGGGCCAGGGAGGGAATGAGGGGGTTGATTTGTGAAAACAATTGCCTTATCTTGGAAGGTAGCTTTTTGGCAACACTCCGGGCTCCACACACCCTTCTTACCGACCAGCTTAAACCAAGCTAGTCCAACTTCCTACTAGAGTGCCAGGTGCATTCCCCTCCCAGCCGATGCCCTGCCTCAGTGCCATCGGCTGACAGAGATGCATGGGGCTCTTTAAGCACGTAGCTTACAGAACACCGGATGTGCTCTGAGGGCCCAGAGGAAGGATGGCCTTGTGGACTGGGATTGAGGAGATCCAGTCAGTTCCTGGCTCTGCCAGGTCATTGACTTCAAGCAGAACATTTCACAGATTATTTCGTGACAGGCTCTTGGTGGTTCGGGTGTGAAGTATTGCGTCCAGTTTTGGTCCCTCCACTACAGAAGGGACGTGGACAAATTGGAGACAGTCAAGCGGAGGGCAACGAAAATGATCAGGGGGCTGGGGCACATGACTTACCAGGAGAGGCTGAGGGAACTGGGCTTATTTAGTCTGCAGAAGAGAAGAGTGAGGGGGGATTTGATAGCAGCCTTCAACTACCTGAAGGGGGTGTGAGGTTCAATTACAGAAACCCCCTTGGGACTGTCACCTGATGTGCTGAGACCGTTTTTAATGCCACTTTGGACCTCCAGAACCTGCCTTGTTGACCAGACACGCCAGTCTGCTCCAACACAGACCCAGGGTCTGAACCACGCACCCCAAAGCTGCAGATTTAACTGAAAACAGCTTAAGAAGTGCTCCTGTCTCCAGCACCCAGACACCCAGCTCCCAATGGGATCCAAACCTCAAATGAATCCATTTTACTCTGTATAGAGCATATACAGGGTAAACTTATAAGTTGTCTGCCCTCTAGAACACTGACAGAGAGATATGCACAGCTGTTTGCTCCCCCGAGTATTAGTCACTAACTCTGGGTTCAATAATAAGCAAAAGTGATTTTATTAAATATAACAAGTGGGATTTAAGTGGTTCCAAGTAATAACAGACAGAACAAATTAAGTTACCAAGCAAAATAAAACAAAACACGCAAGTCTAAGCCTAATATAGTAGGAAACTGAATACAGGTAAATTTCACCCTCAGAGATGTTCCAATAAGCTTCTTTCACAGACTGGACTCCTTCCTACTCTGGGCCCAATCCTTTCCCTGGTACAGGTTTTGTTAGCTCCAGCTCAGATGGTAACTAGGGGATTTCTCATGACTGGAACTTCCTTTGTTCTGTTCCACCCCCTTATACAGCTTTGGCACAAGGCAGGAATCTTTTTTTCTTCTTGGGTCCCCACCCCTCTTTCTAAATGGAAAAGCACCAGGTTTAAGATGGATTCCAGTCTCACATGACATGGTCGCATGTCCTGTGAGACCCCCAAGCCTTCATTTTTCCTGGCCTGACTCACAGGAAGGCTTGCAAGTAAACAGAGCCATTTATAACCAATTGTCCTAGTTGATGGGAGCCATCAAGATTCCAAACCACCATTAATGGCCCACACTTTGCAGGATTACAATAGGACCTTAGAGTTATATTTTATATTTTTAGTTTTAAGATACAAAAATGATACATTTATACAAATAGGATGACCACATTCAGTATATTATAAGCTTTGAAATGATACAAGAGACCTTTTGCATGAAGCATATTCCAGTTACATTATATTCACACTCATTAGCATATTTTCATAAAATCATATGGAGTCCAACGTCACAGGGAGTTCCAAAGAGGATGGAGCTCGGCTGTTCTCAGTGGTGGCAGATGACAGAACACAGAGTAATGGTTTCAAGTTGCAGTGGGGGAGGTCTAGGTTGAATATTAGGAAAAACTTCCTTAGAGGTTTTTAAGGCCTGGCTTGATAAAGCCCTGGCTGGGATGATTTAGTTGGGGTTGGTCCTGCTTTGAGAGGGGGTTGGACTAGATGACCAAATAGTGACTCACTGTGGTGTCTGGCTCTCCTCCTCTGGTGCACCCGGCAGACAACTGCTGTTGCCCAGGCCATGGCCTGCTTCTTCTCATAGCTCAGCTCACGTGCAGGCCGACCCCTCCAATGGTGTCAAAACTCTCCCTGCAAACAACTATCTAATAGCCGAAGGCCGGGACTTCAGTCCTCACTCTGGGCTCTCCTCCCCCAGGGCGTCCTGCAGTCCTAGCTCCCCTCAGCCTCCTAGCTGCCTCCCTGGATAACATCCTGCCCTCACCCTGCTTCAGCCCTTTCCAAGCTCTGCTGAGTCCTTGTACTGAGCGATGTCTCCCCAGAGGGCCAGCTTGTCCACTCCGGTCAGGGCTCATACAGGAGCACCTGACCCCTCTCTCCCATGCGCCCGTCTCAGGAAAGGAGCCCAAGGCCTATGGCTCCCTTCGCTCCCCAGTTAGCACTCATTCTGAACTGGGCCTGGCCCACCCTCCAGGTGCAACTAGGTTCACTAATTGCTCCCTGGCTCCACTTAACCCTTTCACTGCCCGTGTGGCACAACCCTTCACAAGTTCCTAACAGGAAATGACCTGGGAGGAAGGTTTTAAGCGCCATTTTTTTCCACGGGCCTGGACTCTTCTGACCCCCTTCTCCCGCCTCCTCTGCGGTCCAGCTCCGGCGAACACCTTCAGCTCACATCTTGCATTGCAACAGCTGAATGCAGAGGGTTGGAACACTACAGCCCTAGCTTTCTAATCAATATGAACGAAATGCCAGGGCTACTGAGTGTGGGGGAATAGACCACATTGGCTATAAATCCAGCAATCCTTTCCCAGGCAGCCAGAATCCTCACCCAGGAGTGCCCACTCCCCTAGCGCTGGCTAGAGGCTGTACCACCCCCCAAAACTTCCACTAGCCATTCCCTCCCTTTGCCTCTGCCATGCCACTCTGACCTGAAGCCCAGCTAGTGGGGCAAGGAGAACCCAGCACAGTCATTTATAGAGTTCAGGGTGCTAATTAAGCCTCATGCTTCAGGGCTTAAACTGAGAGCTTGAAGGATCAGGAAGGCATCCCCTCCAACGTCTATTTAATGGGCAGCAGGTTTAAAACAAATAAAAGGAAGTTCTTCTTGACACAGTGCACAGTCAACCCTGTGGAACTCCTAGCCTGAGGAGGTTGTGAAGGCTAGGACTATAAC
The DNA here is from genome assembly GCF_013100865.1 of Trachemys scripta elegans. NCBI lineage: Eukaryota > Metazoa > Chordata > Testudines > Emydidae > Trachemys > Trachemys scripta. The sequence goes on along the minus strand of NC_048319.1, from coordinate 9,973,179 downwards.
AGGGTTTAAAAGAGAACTAGATAAATTCATGGAGGTTAAGTCCATGAATGGCTATTAGCCAGGATGGGTAAGGAATGGTGTCCCTAGCTGCTGTTTGTCAGGGGGTGGACAGCAGGAGAGAGATCACTTGATCATTACCTGTTAGGTTCACTCCCTCTGGGGCACCTGGCATTGGTCACTGTCGGTAGACAGGATACTGGGCTAGATGGACCTTTGATCTGACCCAGTATGGCCGTTCTTATGTTCTTATTTACACAAAATAGTGACTCACTGCGGTGGCTGGCTCTCCTCCTCTGGTGCACCCGGCTAGTCAGGTGCATTGTGGGATTATTTTTTCTTCTTTGAATCATTGGCTATTGGCCACTGCCAGAGCCAGGATAATAGGGCATGTAGAATAGGGGTCTGATCTTTTTACTGTTGCCCCGCTCGTTAAAACGACCTTGCTCCATTCCAGGGCCTCAGAGCCGGTCAAAGGTGCCTCAGGAGGCATCATGGAAATGTTCATCTGAGATAAGAATCAATTGCAACACTTGCCCTTTCCAGGGTATTCTGTCAGAGCCCCACCCTGGTTTACTGCTTGTCGGTGCTGACATTTTTGTGTCTGTCACTATAATCTCTGCTATTCAGAGCGTACCAGACCGCAGAACAAATGGGAGAAGTAAATAAATGTAATAATGGAGACAATGAACTTTGCAGACAAAAGGATAGCAGGTGGCAAGCCAGGACACCTGCGTTCTGCTCCTGCTGCTATCACTCATCAGCTCTGTGACCTTGGGCAAAGCTCTGTGCCTTTGTTTCCCCTCCCACCCTCTGTCTGTTTTGACTATGAAAATTGTAAACTCTTTGGGGTAAGACGTGTCTCCCGCTTTGTGACTGTACAGCACCTAGCACCACAATAATGGTCCGCAGCCCTTACATCCGTAAGTCGGAAAGCATTTTACAAAGGAAGTCAGTGTCCATTTTGCAGGTGGGGAAACCGAGGCACCGAGCGGGGAAGTGACTTGCCCACTAGGCCACACTGCCTTCCCAGATGGGACCCTCATCTCCAGGGGGAGCTCAGTACAAACAATCTTTAATAAGTGTTCAAAGAGTTACACATTGTAGGAGCTGGCTCAGGCAATCCACAGCAATTAGAGATGGCAAAGCCCTGGTGGGCCACCTTTCCCCCGGCTGGTTTGCGAAATCTCAAGCCAACACAACACACTCGACCCATCTCAGCACACGACCGCATTGTTCTCAGGACACGGGACAGATTCTGAGGGCAGCTGTAGCTTTCTGACCCCCCTCCCCTGCCAGCCACAGAGCTTGAGTCCTGAGTCAATTCCACACCTTGCTGATTGCAAATGCTTTAGTGACATCATTGCAACACTCCTTCACCATGGCAACGGATCCCAACAGCTGCTAGCCCAGAATTGTGCCAACAAATAAATGCAATGGACAAAACAGGGGTGTTGGGCATGCACGAACGTGTGCTCCAGATTCATGGGAGCCTGTGAAATAATAATACCTACCTCTTACGTAGCACTTTCCATCAGTCGATCTCACCTGGCTTTCCAAAGGAGGTCAGCAGCGTTATCCCCATTTTACGGGTGGGGAAACCAAGGCACGGGACCGGGAAGTGACTTAGAATCATCGAATCATAGAATCTCAGGGTTGGAAGGGACCTCAAGAAGTCATCTAGTCCAACCCCCTGCTCAAAGCAGGACCAACCCCAACTAAATCATCCCAGCCAGGGCTTTGTCAAGCCTGACCTTAAAAACCTCTAAGGAAGGAGATTCCACCACCTCCCTAGGGAACCCATTCGGGTGCTTCACCACCCTCCTCGTGAAAAAGTTTGCCCAAGGTGATCCCAGGCTTGTAATCACACTCTCTCTAGAGTCCAGGGTTGACTTCAGTCAGGAATGATGTCAAAAGAGCACAGGAAAACCCTCCCAGATATGCCTTTGGGAATGCAAATACAATGCATGCCACCCTTAACTGAGACAAGGCCTCCAGGGTGCAATGACGCATGTCGGGAAGCGCATGGAGGCGGGTCTAGGGACCCATGGGGCAGAGTGGCTGCAGCCCATGTGTTTGCCTTGCAGCCTGAGAGCAGCTCACTGTTTTACGGAGACGGGCCAGGGATTTTGTGGCATTAGAGCAGGGGTGCTCAAACTTCATTCCACCGCGACCCCCTTCTGACAACAAAAATTACTACACAACCCCAGTAGGGGGGACCGAAGCCCGAGCCCCACCAGGAAGCCCAAGAGCTTCAGCCCCAGCAGGAGGCCTGTAACCTGAGCCCCGCCACCCAGGCCAGGACTGGGGGCACAAAGGAGGCTTGCAACGCTGCTGCCCGGGACGTGCGTTGCTGTGGTTTAACAGAAAACCTTCCTCAAAGGCTGCATGGTCCAGCAGACAGTGCCTTGGCCCGGGGTCTGTTTCCTGCCCTGCCACTGAGCTGCCGTGTGTCCTAGGGCGAGTCACATCCTCTCTTTCCCCTCTTACCTCTGTGTGTCCCCACCTTGCCGATTTAAATCGTAAGCTCATCAGAACAGCGCTCGTCTCTTTCACCATGTTTTTTGTACAGCACCTAGCACAGTGGGGCCATAGCTCAGCCACGGCTTCTGGGTGCTGCTGTCATAATACTAACTAACCCTGTCTCCAGAGCGGTCGCCCTTTACAAGCCCTCAACACACTTACAATATTTAAAAGAAATCATCAAAAAGGCCAGTGGTGCTGGTCGCTTGACACCCGTCATTTTCTGCTATAGCTGCAACTGTCTGCGGTGCAGTAGTGACACCTGGTGGTCAGGGGGATCAGCAACGCGCAGGTAGGGTGTCCTGCCGTCTCCTGGTTTTTAAAGGTTGGAGAGAATAATCCATTGTTTTAGGGACTGATTTTTAAAGGCACCTAAGTGCTTTTGAATATCCCACTAGGGGTCTATCTGCATCTTTAGACACTTAAACACCTTTAAAAACTGGCATTGGTGCAGCCCTCTGCCCATGTCTCCCTCCAATTGGCAGTCCCAGGGATGAGGATAGCTGGCTACTTTCTCACAACTAGAGGAGTTCTCAGTTGGCTCAAGTGACAGAGACCGGGCCTGGGACTGTCAACAGAGTTAAAGGGAGTGAGATGCCCATGTTTCATGGAAGTCAGGCCCTTATCATAGAATATTAGGGTTGGAAGGAGTCATCTAGTCCAATCCCCTGCTCAAAGCAGGACCAATCCCCAGACAGATTTTTGCCCCAGATCCCTAAATGACCCCCTCAAGGATTGTGCTCCCAACCCTGGCTTTAGCAGGCCAACGCTCAAACCACTGAGCTATCCCTCCCTTATTCCCCTGTACCCCTTTGATAATACCAGCTTTGCTGCTAACAGTCCTTCGTTCAATTCCCGCCAATTACCATTTGTACACTTTGTTACAACAGTGTTAACGGTGAATTATCTTTTTGCTCCTTTAAAATAACGCTACCAACATTCAACTGATATCAGTATAAAGCTCTTTGAAAGGATCACGAAGCAGACACTTTATATTGGGTTCCTTTGGCCCAAAGACTGGTTAATTCAACTTCTAGCTTTATCCTATAGCTATTAGTTCAAAAAATGAAACAGGCACACTGGTTAGGTCAAGTACAAATGGGGTCAGAAAGATACAGTGAAAAATGAACAACAACAAAAGTCTCATTTCAGATCAGATGGGCAGGGATGGAAGAAAGGCAGAGAATGAAGGCAAACAGGAACCAGAAGGGAATGGAATGTTAACACAGTCAGCCAAACCACCAGGTTGGGGAAATGCATCATCCATTGTGATCAGCGTATCCTGTTGAAACAGCTTCACTGAAGAAGCTGGAATGATGTCATAGTTCTCACTATGACAACAGTGATCAAACCTGTCCTGGAACTAAGCTAACTCCCCTAAAAGCCACTTCCCATTTTACCTTAAGGGAGGTTATTTCTGCCTCCACTAGAATGTCTTCAGACAGTCCGTGGATAGGTAGCTCAAGACTATCTAGTCCAGACCCCATGACGCCAAGAACGATGAACGAGGAAATGGTGACTTCAAGGTCAATGAATCCACAATCAGGCAGTCTAGGGACAAGGAGCCCCTCTCTAAGATCTGGGGCCCATTCTCCAGATAAGTACCTCAAGGCTAAAGGAGCAGCAGAAGAAAGCAGGTTCACTGGAGAGTGGTCTAGTTCCCCTGCGAAAGACCGCCCTGTTGTGAAGAAGACAGGAGCCGTTGTGATAGAAACAGGTACTGGGAGCTGTAAAGCAGGGTTTGCTGGGCAGCAGAAACCCAAATCCATTGTTGGTACTGTGGTCGGCCATCTTTCGGAGGGGTCAATAAAGTCTGAAAGGACCGGACCAGACACTTTTGTGGGAGAGAGAGCCCGACTGCAACCCAATGCGGAGATCATTTTTCCTGTGAGGAATGGCATCATCATCGATTGGGAGGCAGCAGAAGTCCTCTGGAGACACATGTTCTATCATGACCTTAAAGTTCACCCAGAAGAGCATGCTCTATTGATGTCAGATCCACCCCTCAGCCCTACCACCAACAGAGAGAAGATGGTGGAAGTGGTGTTTGAATCGCTGAACTCTCCTGGCATGTACATTGCTTATCACTCTGTCTTGTCAGTATATGCCCATGGGAAAATCAGTGGCTTGGTGGTAGATACGGGTTACGCAGTGACCCACACTGTACCGGTCCTTGACGGTTATAACTTGCCACATGCCATTGAGAGAATGGATATTGCCGGATCTCACTTGACTTCCTTTCTGCTACAGCTTCTCAGGGACACTGGGCATGCGTTTAATGAGAGGATGATGCATATTGTGGAAGACATCAAGCATAAGTTCTGCTACGTCGCTGCGGACATTGAAAGCGAGTGCAATCTTCCCAAGGAGGAATACATGGTAGATTTCCAGCTGCCGGATGGCCAGATCATCAGCCTAGAGAAAGAGCGATTCCAGTGCCCAGAGAGATTATTCAACCCCCCCAAGATGCCTGGTGTTTCCCTTGTGGGCATCCACACCATGGCCCAGAGAAGCTTAAAGAAAGTCCCCAAAGAAGCCAGGAGAGATATGTACCAAAATGTACTTCTCTGTGGAGGTTCCTCTCTCTTTGAGGGGCTGGAGAAGAGGTTTACCAGCGAGCTCCTTCAGAAAGTGCCAGTTAACACCAAGCTGAGAGTTTCCTCCATCCCGCTGAGGAATTATGCTGCTTGGACTGGAGGCTCCGTCCTGGCTTCCTTGAAGAACTTCCAGTCGTGTTGGATTCGAAAGGAGCAGTACACAGAGCATGGGCCGTACATTGTCCATCGGAGGTGCTACTGAGTTAAACTAAAGGCACACGAGCCATCAGGAGAAGTGAGTTTGCACCGAAATTGTAATTTGCTCGTGGTTCCTGGTTGGGCAATGGACAGTCATATCATTAATAAATGTCTTCGCCTTATGCGGCACCATCCATTCAAGGATCTCAGGACACTCCAGGCTGGAATTTTCAGAGGAGCCTTAACAAGTTTGGGAGCCCAAATCTCATTGAATTCCAGTAGCAAATATGGGCTCGATGGCAGGGCAAGCGTCCCCTCGACACACAGCATCCCACCACGCCCTAGGCCTTAGCCCTGCTCTGGAAAGAGCTCCCCTTTACAGAGGTGAAGGGTGCTCCATCTCCCTGGTTCCTTGGCCTCTCCGCTAAGGCTGCCAACAAGGAGGGGCAGTTCTTCCCAATGGAGATGGGAGATGGGTGCTTGTCTGGCCCAGGTGGAGACCCAGCACCTTGTTTCAGGTGGGGCCGCTGAATGGATGTCAGATAAGAATGACTTTCAGGTGCTGAGGCTGAATTGGAACTGGCACCCTCAGAAGGGGAAAAGCCTCATATTCCAGTCCCAGACCCCCTGAACCAGCCAGTCCCCTGCCCGGGGGCTAGATTGGACCCAGTACCTCTGAAAGCAGAAACGTCTCTCATATCCCCTTCCCTATGCACTGAGCCAGCAGCCCCTCTGACCAGATGCTAGATAAGAACTAAAACCTTCTACAAGGGAAAGGCCCCATATCCCAGTCCCCGAGCCAGCCAGTCCCACAGGCAAACTGCCTGCCACTTGCTGGCCCTGAAGTCACCGCTGTCTCATTCATGCCATGCTGCCATCTCCTGGCAAACTCTGCCCCAATGTACATGGTGCATTATTTCCCCCCTCTGTCTCTGGCTATCACCCCTATTCCCCCCTCCCCCGGCACATCCCCGTGGGTTATGCAGGCTGCTGTATGATACCTATCTCCCCCTGCCCTTCCCGTCCCAAACCCCTGTGTGGTCTCTGGAGTAACTACACAAAGAGATAACCATGACCATCTCTGCTCCCCCAGCATCTCTCTAGCCCCACAGGCTTTGCAAACTGTGATAGCTTCCCTCACCTATTGGAATGCAGCTGCAACTGGGGTGGGACAGGCTGGCGGTTTAACAGCAGTGCGACACAACAGTTTGGGACAGGAAGTGAACAGGAATCCGCTCACTAGCTGACACAGCAGCCGGGGAGGGATTAAATAACAATGCTGAGCTCTTACATAGCTCTTTCCATCCATACATCTCAAAGCACTGTACACGGGCAGCATTATCCCCATAGGACATAAACAGAGGTTACAGAGAAAGGAAAGGACTTCCGCTCGGTCACCCAGCGGCAGACCCAGGAATGCAACCCAGTATCCAGAGCCCGAGGGCAGCATCCCCATCCAAGGGGAATTTAGCTGTGATCCCGCAGTTAACATCCTGAGCTTGGGCACACAGTTCCGGGCTGGTTTGGGTTCCATGGAGTGTGCCCTGCTTGGGCAAACCAATGCTGCCCTCTATTTCCCAGCTAAGAGAGGAACGGGGCATTCCTTTGCCTTAGAGCCCAGGGCTAGTGTCTGCACTCAGGCTGTGGATTAGTGGATTCATCTGCTGTCCCAAGGCCCCAGAGGAAGCAGCAAAGGCTTCCCAGGCTATTGAGGTGGTTTGGCTATGCCTGCTTGGCACGATCTCCTGGGAAGTGACCCTCTTCCTCAGGGCCGGCTTTAGGAAGTGCGGGGCCCGATTCGAACAGTTTCGACAGGGCCCCGGCAGGGATGACTAAAAAAAAACCACGTAAAAAAACACGTGGGGCTTGTACTCACCGGGCGGCGCTCCTAGTCTTCGGGTCTTTCACTCGCTCTGGGTCTTCGGTGGCACTGAAGGACCTGCTGCCGAAGTGCCGCCGATAGGGTGACCAGATGTCCCGATTTTATCGGGACTGTCCCGATATTTCCTTGTTTGTCCCACGTCCCGACCGACATGCGGTCGGGACACGGGACAAACAAGGAAATGCCCCGTAGCCTGGAGCCCGGAAGTGCTCAAACACACCCCCCCCCACCCCGACTCCGCCCCCTCCTCCCCCGATTGGCTCCCTCCCCGAATCCTCACCTCTTCCCCGGGCTCACCATTCCTCCTCCCTCCGCAAGCGCTGGAGGGAGGCCCGGGAGACGCAGGGGAAGCGCGGGGCCGGGGTGAGTGAGAGTCCGGCCTGGCCCCAAGCAGGCAGGACTCAGTTGGGTGGTTGGGAGAGGAGGAGGGCAGCCCGCGGGGCCGGGCGGCGGCTGTTGTTGTCCCCCCGGGCAGCGGGACTCGGGAGAAGCCACTGCTGCAGCTCCCACTGCCGCGGGGGAGGAAGCGGCCATGGCGCTCCGCGGCTGCGGCGCCTCCGAACCCCCCCGAGCCGGGGCCTGCTGCGGGGACCCAGCAGCGCGCACGCTGGGCCCAGCCCCTGGCCAGTCGCGTCTGGGCTGCTGCCCAGCTGGTGCTATCCCGCGGCGGCCCCGGGGCAGAGGCATCGGC
>NC_048319.1:9910635-9964951 GCF_013100865.1 Trachemys scripta elegans | reverse complement strand
CCCCCCCCCGCCCCGCGTCATCCCTCCCCTCCCCCCGCGTCCCGGTATTTGTCTTGGGTGATCTGGTCACCCTAGCCGCCGAAGACCCGGAGCGCCACCGGGTGAGTAAAAATTAAAAAGGAGCCTCTAGCCAGGGAAGGGATTCTCGGCCACTTCTTTCTCCCCTCCCCTCCGGCGGCCCTGCCACTGGGCGCGGGGCCCTCTTAGGCGCGGGGCCCGATTCGGGGGAATTGGTAGAATTGGCCTAAAGCCGGCCCTGCTCTTCCTGGTGTCTCCACAGCCCCACTAGCACCTTCCTGCCGTCCTAGCTGCTCCGAAGTGAACAACATTCAAACCCCATTTCTAGCCTCACTGGATAAAAGCTCAGAGCTGGGCAGCTCCTCCGCCCAGCCCAGCGCCGGATCTCCCCCAACAGCTAGACCTCACTGGTGCCACCTCCATGGAGCAGGTGTCATGCATGGCCCTGGGGGTGTCATGGGCTCAGGCTTCGAGGGTCAGCAGTGAGCTCCCAGATAGGGCAGGGAGCTGCTCAGCTCTGCCCCCGAGCCCCATTGCAGTTAGCTCACTCGCCTTCCCCAGCCTCTGCCAAGGCTCCCCCAGCTGAGATCATATGCCTGGGAAGCCAGGAGCCCCGTAGCCTACTCACTGCCTCACTGGCAAGGAATTACCACAGGCGTCCCTCTCTGAGAGGGAGACAAAGGGCAGATAGCACTGGTGTTATTTCTACAGACACAGGCTAAATTGGCCACCACCCAAGCACTAGCCTACAGCTGAGCTATGGACCAGCCTATATATAGGGAATCCCCGCCCACTCCCAAGTGGCCTGGAGGCGGAGCTTAATGGCAGCAAGCAAGAGAGAAAACCTGGCAAAGGATCCCAGCGGGAACAAGGGGCCTTGTTTTGCCTCTCCTGCCAGCCAGTTCTGGGGCCCAGAGAGCCCAGGGACCTTCCCCTTCCTGCCCCTCCCCAGGGGAAGGCCCCAGCTCCCCCTCCACTCCCTTCTTGGGGCTTGTTTATCCATGATGACCCCATCGCCGTATGCAGGATCCATCCAGCGAGCACCTGTGGGGTTGGAGCCTGTCCATTTCCCTTGAGAGCAGAGCCGGGGGCTTTCTAACCCTCTGCTGCCCATGGAGATCGTGTCTCTGAGCCCCACGGATCAGCAACCTCTCCCACCTCCCAGCCTAAGGGGAACGCAGAGTTGAGGGGGAACCCTGCCCCCCAGGGGCAATGGAAGGAGCCAGGATTGGGAGCCACACGGACCCCTGGATTGTGGAGCAAGGGAAGTTCTGTCCGCTCCCCCATTTGTCATTTCCAGCTCAGAAAAGAGGGTTAAAAACCACGGTTGCCACCTCCCTCCCACTGGATCTGAGTGGGAGAGTCCTCACCTCAGCAGGGGCAGCTCGGGGAATCGGGGGGCTGGGAACAGGGAAAGGGGGGAAAAGAGCCAGCCAGACTCCTCCCCCCACAACTCCTGCAGAGTTGGAGTCAGGGGCTCTGTCGGTCTCAAATCCACCCCTGCGGGACCCTCCGGGACCTCACAAGGGGGTTTGCAGCTACCAGGGATAAGAAGCCCCTGGCCCTCCCTCCGAGGCCACCCCTTGCACGCCTATGCCCTCCTGCATCCCGTCCCTTCAACCCTGAGGCCAATGCTTCCCTTTTCCATCTCAGCCTTTGCCTCGTGTGTCCCCCCGTCTGTCCCCTTCTTCTTCTGACCCCAGTTCCTTGTCAGCCCCAGCAGGCTGGCAGGAAGAGCCTGGTTTGGGGTCTAGGGATCATGAGGTCCAGTGTGTCGGAGGGGGGAGGGGGGATTGCACACACTCGGTGCAGCTGCTGGAGAGGGCAGTGTGACAGTTGTGTAAACAGGTTTCACCTCGGCCTTTCCGGACAGCTGGCTGCTTGCTTTTGCAAGCGTCATGTTCTTTTAACATAATCTGTGTGCGCGTAATGCACAGCGTGTCTATCGGCACCCACAGATACCCCCCTACAGAACCTACCCCCCCTATGCAGACCTCTCCTGCAGACACATGCCACACGCATGGACAGGCATGCACACACACACACACACACACACACACACACACACACACACAGTTCTCTCACTGCAAATGGGGGGGGGGGCGAAAGCGGAAGGAGAATGTCTCAAAACGTCCCAAACTCGACGGCAAATCTTGGCCAAAGGAACCCCCCCGGGCTATTCCCGCCCAAGTCGCTGAGCTGGCGTGACCTCTCGCTGCTGTGACTTTTGGGGGACAGTTTTTCCAACCCCCCCCCCATGACCTCCCCTGCACCCTATCCCAGCATGCTTGCTTGCTTGCTTGCTTGGGTGGTGGTTATATTTGGGTTGGCGGAGGCTCGTAACGCCCAGCTGAGTGGGGAGGTGCGGTGAGCCGCAAGGATCCCGCGGGAAGCTTCTGATGAGCGAAGTGAACTGGTTGCCCATGGGATCCGGCCTCTCAGGCTCTCAGATTGAGTCAATCTAGCACCTTTTCATTTCCCCTGAAACTTTCCAGAGGAAACAAGTTCTTATTTCTCTAGAAATCTAATCCCCAGGTGACAGGCGAGAGAGAGCAGGCGGGTTTGTAGCTCTTGTGAAAGGACGACACCCACATCACCGAGCTCATCTTGGAACAAATGCAGCTGCCTCCTCTCCCCCCCCTTCGCCCCCCCACTTCTCAGGTCAGTGCCTGAATAGAAACCCTGCTGGCTTTGCAGCCCCAGGGGCCTGTCTTCACTGCTGAGTTAGCGACACTCGCTCAAGAGAGAGCGGCCATGCTGTGAAGTAACCCTCGAGCTGCTGGGTCCACACGGGCCCTGCTGGGTCCACACGGGCCCTGCACTCACCCCTACGTGGTACTCAGACTGCAGGGGAGGGGGAGCACATCCCAGGCGCCCCTTGGAATGCAGTAAGCCGGGCAGCTCTACCAAGTTTTTCCCCTGTGAATTGTGGGAGATCTTGTCTGTCTTTTCCAGGCCCCGGGTGGGAGGAATGGGGGTAAGGGAGATTGAGGACTGGCCTCAAACCGGTGTCCACCCTGCAGCGTGGTTATGGGAGCAGCTCATGAGGTGTGCTCCCTGGCGTTTCAGCCTATACCCCCTCTCAGGCCAGCCAGGTTGAGTTAAGGGCACGACCGCGCTGGAGTTAAGAGTTGTGTGTGGACGGGTTAACTTTGCAGCCCTTGGACTAGATGCTGCTGTTCCATCCACGAGGGGCAGGCCCGGCCCGTTTGCTGAGAGGTTCCAGAAGGCCAGCCCTTCTCAAAACCGGATCTTCTGTGAATGGCAGAGGCTGGCTGCTCTTAAAGAGATACACACCCCAACGACAGAGGCAAAACACCAGGGGTGGCAAAAGTGCACCCAAAAGACCAAGCGGCCTAAATGTGGCCGCCCCCTGCCTGGGCCAGAAGGGCAGGACACAGCTAATTGGCTGCAGGCTTTTATTGCCAGCAAGCTCCCAAACTAAGTGACTGTTACCAAAATATCAAGCAACTTGGCTCCCCCTAGTGGTCATTTTCTGTATGTAATTTTGTTCTTTCTATTAAACCAGCAAAAAGAACAGGAGTCCTTGTGGCACCTTAGAGACTAACACATTTATTAGACCATAAGCTTATAAGCTTATGCTTATGCTCTAATAAATGTGTTAGTCTCTAAGGTGCCACAAGGACTCCTGTTCTTTTTGCGGATACAGACTAACACGGCTGCTACTCTGAAACCTATTAAATCAGGTGGCCCCCAGCAAGGATGTGGGGTTTACATGCTTGGGGATGGGGGTGGGGTGCTCCCTCACTCCCCAGGGATAAAGAAAAGCTGAAATGGGGGTAGGTGTCACCATGTGGGGCCACCCTAAACCCCCAAATTCTTTGGCCAGTGGTGTTTTCCCCTCCCTGTTGAGTAGCCAGAGCCCCACACGAGCTGAGATTTCCAACGGCCTGGAGCTGCTCTGTCTCCCAGTGAACTGTGCTTTACCTCGGGGGACTGGAATACGGACCAAACGCCTGAGTCTCTTCGAGAGAGCGACTTGCAGGAGGCAGGCGGGACTGGGCCCCGCAGCTGGGAGGATGGAATTATTCACAGGTGGGTCACAGCACCACGTAGTGCTGCATGATGTGTCCTGAAGGAATCAGAGTCCAGCATGGCCAAAACAACGCCGGGGTGTGGTCCCACCCCCGGGGCTGCTCCAGGAGCTTCAGGGAGGCACAGGAGCAAACAGAAACACGCCTTCTGTGTCCCAGGGGGTACTCGCAGAGAATGCAATGGGGCCTGAGGCGGGAGGAACACTCCCGACATCCAGCCCAGCTCACAAGCTGATCCTAAAAGCTTTGACAGTAAAAATAACAAGCCCTGCAGAGGAGACAATGTGGTCTAGTGGATAGGGCCCACATGCAAAGGGCCAGGGTGCTGGGCCTGGCTCTGGCACGTGCCTGCTGGGTGTCTTTGGGCAAGTATCGGTGCCTCAGTTTCCCCATCTGTGAAATAGAGATTCTGATATAACCTCCCCAGTAACATCCTTTCAGCTGTGTGGATGCAAAGAGCAAGGCATCCTCCTCAAGAAGGCTGTCAGATATTCCTTAGAGCCAGTCTCTGATCTCGGCTTATTGTCCTACCTTGGGGCCTTTGGCAGCAGGTTGGGAAGGTTCGTTACTCCCCTGCAGGACAACGTTCTTCAGGACTGTATTTTCCCAAGAGCTTCCCACTGGGCAGGAGAGGTGGGTGCACATGGCCCTGTTTATACAGCAGCCATGCCTTGGAAGAGAAGCGAATGGTGCAGGTCAGGATATTTTTCCCTCTCCAGTGTCTAAGGTTCCCCGTGAGGCCACCATGGGGGAGAGGCACCAACAGAAAAGGGGAAGCTGGTGCCCTCTGCTCTCTCCCTGACTCACACAATCCCCCAGTGGTCACCCATTGAGTCAGTGTGAATGGCTTATCTGCCCTGTGGGGGTGTAGCTGTTTTCTGGTTGGCTGGCCTATCCCCTGTACAAAAGAGGGAGCAAGTTTTACTCCCTCCGAGTTAGAATTGGCTGTGGAGTGTCTTGGGCCAGTTAAAAAAAAAAAAAAAAAAGCAGCAAGAGATGTTTCAAACTGGCTGCGTCAACGCTTCGGTATCAGCTGTGGTCTTGGAAGTGGTTATTCACTCCTGCAGGTTTGCTTTCATGAACATGCTTACCAGCCAAAACTCCTTAACCCAAACGCTCATAGAAAAGTCTTTTAGCAAGCTACTTTTCTGCTCCTGCCGTTAAGCCCTGGAAGGCAATTAATTGATCTTTGACTATTAGCGGTGAATATGCCCAATGGCCTGTGATGGGATGTTAGATGGGGTGGGATCTGAGTTACTACAGAGAATTCTTTCCTGGGTGTCTGACTGGTGAGGCTTGCCCACATGCTCAGGTTTAACTGATCGCCATATTTGGGGTCGGGAAGGAATTTTCCTCCAGGGCAGGTTGGCAGAGGCCCTGGAGGTTTTTCACCTTCCTCTGCAGCGTGGGGCACGGGTCACGTGCTGGAGGATTCTCTGCACCTTGAGGTCTTTAAACCACGATTTGAGGACTTCAACAGCTCAGACATGGGTTAGGGGTTTGTTACAGGAGTGGGTGGGTGAGATTCTGTGGCCTGCATTGTGCAGGATGTCAGACTAGACCAGGGTGGGCAAACTTTTTGGCCCAAGGGCCACACTGGGGGTGCAAAACTATATGGAGAGCCAGGGAGGAAAGGCTGTGCCTCCCCAAACAGCCTGGCCCCTGCCCCCTATCCGCCTCCTCCCACTTCCCGCTCCCTGACTGCCCCCCTCAGAGCCCCCAACCCATCGGAACCCCCCCTCCTCCTTATCCCCTGACCAGCTCCTCCCGAGACCCCCCCCGCCCCTAACCGCCCCCTGGGATCCCACCCCCTATCCAACCCCCCCTGCTCCCTGTCCCCTGACTACCCTGACCCCTATCCACACCCCCGCCCCCTGACAGCCCCCCTGGGACTCACCCCCCCCATCCAATGGCCCTCTGCTCCTCGTCCCCTGACCACCCCCTCCCGAGACCCCCCCGCCCCTAACCGCCCCCTGGGATCCCACCCCCTTATCCAACCCCCCCTGCTCCCTGTCCCCTGACTGCCCCGACCCCTATCCACACCCCCACCCCCTGACAGGGCCCCCGGGACTCCCACTCCCAACCCTCCCTGTTCCTCATCCCCTGACCACCTCCCCAGAACCTCCGCCCCATCCAACTGCCCCCTCCTCCCTGATTGTCCCCCAGGACCCCCCGCTCCCTTACCCAACCCCCCCACTCCCCGCCCCCTTACCAGCAGCAGGAGCTCGCAGCTGCGCCACCCACCCAGAGCCAGCTGCGCTCCCCACGCTGCCCAGCGGGAGCGGCCAGCCAGAGTGCGGCCCGCGTGGCGGCGTGGCTGTGGGGAAGGGGGGACAGTGGGGAAGGGGCCAGGGACTAGGCTCCCCGGCCGGGAGCTCAGGGGCTGGCCAGGACGGTCCTGCGGGCTAGATGTGGCCCATGGGCCGTAGTTTGCCCACGTCTGGGCTAGACGATCATAATGGTCCCTTCTGACCTTAAAGTCTATGATTCTATGATTCCTAGAAGAGCAAGATTAGGTCATTGCTGGAGTAGTTTGATGTAGTGTTTTTAATCTTTCTCTGAACCCTGTACCGTTGAGCTTGTTGTAACTAAAGCCCCTGGCTTTACAGGGCAGAAATGATAGAATAAGAAAAAAGATTTTTAAATCTCTTAAATACTCTGGTTGAGATTTGCTAAGCTGCCTAAGAGATATGGACGCTCGTTTCCCATTAGAAAGGAATGGGAATTGGGTTTCCAAATGCCAGAAATGACTTTGAAAATCCTCCCCCACTACAATAATAATACTAATCCCTAGTGTTTAAATAGACTTTTCATCAGTAGATCTCAAAGCGCTTTACAAAGGAGGTCAAGCTAATCATTTTGCAGATGGGGAAACTGAGTCATGAAGCGAGGCAGCCCCAGAAATAGGACCCAGTTCTTCCCGTCTGGTGAGCTACCACTCCCTTGGTAATAGAGGTAGCACCTACAGAATGCAGGATATTCATCAGGGTTGATCTGCAGAGCACACTCAGTGCCAGACAAGCCTGCAATCATGCCGATAAAAGATTTTTAGCATACAGTCTCACATGGTGTGTGTGTGGATGTGTCTGTCTGCCGGTAAGTGCTCTGAAGAAAATGTCTCTCAATGTGTCTCTCAAAGAAATGAGAAGGCTGGAGGACACAGAATAGAGAGAGTTTGAGGTTAGTCAAAGTCCTGTGGTAACCTAATGGAAAGTATTTCTCTACTGTAATCTTGTTTTGATGCCATCAGCAGGCATCTTCTGCTGCCTAGGACAGAGGCGACAAACGTGGGATGTGTGAACGGATGATACTACACTGGAAAGGTGACGCCTACTCGAGCTCTCGCAATGATGCTCATTGGCCTTCGTATTTGACAGGGTGTGGGCCAGGAAAGTGGAAAATATTAAGGAGAATTAATCTTTAAAAAAAAAAAAACCCCAACTGCACCATTAAACCCATCAGCAAATGTTATTCAAAAGCAAACGTATTTGCTCTCTCTGCCTCCTCTATACCCTGAGGGCAAGACATTCACGTTCAGACACAACCATTTGGCTCCATTCCCTTCTCCTCCCATCATGTCTTCCCCAACCCGGCCTGCTCTCTCACAAGCTTTCGCTATCGGACTTGTGCTTTGATCTCCACACAGCCAGCAAGGGGACACATGTCGCCCAGACCCGGCCACTCTCTGTCCCTCTGCAGATTAGAGGGCCTTTCGGGGTGGGGTAGCGGAAAGGGGACAACTGCCACGTCATGGGGCATGATCCAGGCACAGAGGGGGTCTTTGGCCTCCAGATCAGGGGGCTCTGGTCAGGCCGGTTGTCTCTAACTTGATCCCACAATGGCCTTTTGCACCATCCCTTGTCCGGCACTAATGGCCCATTCAAACCTTTTGTTTGACAGGCAGAGCTGTCTAGACCTGCCCTGCCCTCTAACCACACAGAGTGACGTAAGAGGCGGAGGTGTCTCTGGGCCTGCCAGGATGCTGCATGACTTCTTCTGGGGGCAAAATAGTCTCCCAGCTACACAGATCACTTCCTGTGCTGCCCTGCCACAGGCAGGCTAAAAATAACGGAGACGAGCTCTGTAACGTGGGAACTCTCAGCGAGATCAGTCGCTGCACAGGAGGGGGGAAATTGTAGCTCTCTATTTTCCAGAGAGCTACGTGTGGTAACCGAAGCCTTCCCACTGACCAGGCTCTTCAGAAGTGCCCTGGAAAGCCAGAGAGGCTGCAAAGAGTTACTTCAGATGGGAGAAAGACGGCTCAGTCCTGAAACGTGTTTCAATGCCACAAAGCCGCCATGCTCCTCCCTCGCGCCGAGCCCAAAGTCCCCCCTCCATTACATTTAGCGGCCTTGATTCTCCATTGCCCAGCACCGGGGGGGTCATCATTTACACCAGTGCAAAGTGGTGAAAGGGATCATCGTCGGCTGGCAGCTCTGGAAACACCCTCCCTCCAGCCACAGAGCAGGGAGCTGCATGACCCTACGGCTGCCCCGGAGGAGATTTCAGCTTCTATGACCCATGCAATCCTGGCACCTCTTAGTCATAACCAATGAGAAGGTCCAATTCCTCCCAACTGCGGCTTGGACATTGGCCCCCTAGAAAAGAGACTGGCCCCCCCAATTCCCTTCACAGGGGCTACGGAGTAGTTGCTCATCTAGCCGTAGTGGTGAGGGGCTGTACTATAGTGGGGGTATGCAGAGATCTTCCAGGGGGGACATCAACTCATCTAGATATTTGCCTCATTTTAAACAAGCTACATAAAAAGCACTAGCGAAGTCCGTACAAACTAAAATTTCATCCAGACAATATGACTTGCTTATACTGCTCTATATACTATCCACTGAAATGTAAGTACAACATTTATCTTCCGCCTGATTTATTTTATAACGATGTGGTAAAAATGAGAAAGTTCGCCATTTTCTCAGGAACAGTGCGCTGCGATACTTGTGTATTTTTATATTGGATTTTGTAAGCAAGTAATTTTTAAATGAGGTGAAACTTGGGGGTACACAAGACCAGGGCCGGCTCCAGGCACCAGCTTAACAAGCAGGTGCTTGGGGCGGCCAAGGGAGAGGGGCGGCACCTGCGGCTATTCGGGGGCGGCAGGTCCCTCACTCCCTCTAGGAGCGAAGGACCTGCCACTGAACTGCCGCCGCCGATCGCGTTTTTTTTTTTTTTTTTGCTTGGGGCGGCAGAAATGCTGGAGCCGGCCCTGCACAAGACGAATCAGTCTCCTGAAAGGGGTACAGGAGTCTGGAAAAGTTGAGAGCCACTGTTATAGAGAACTCAGGGTCCTGGGTGCTGAAGAGCTGCAGAAAGGGGGTAGTTACATAAGAAATTGGGGGGGGGGGAAGTGGGGAAAGACTTGGGCAATTGGCCCTTTGTCAGTAGAAGCCACCGTTGTAGCAATTTCTCTGCTCTAATTCAAACAGAAACTAATGCAGGGGGGAAATCCCCCGGTCTGTGTTATACAGGAGGGGACACTAGATGATCAGAGTGATCCTTTGGCCTTCTAGAGGTGAGAATCACTTTGTGACTCCGACCCTGCCGGGCCCTGAAGCCTGGACTCCAGCCCCAGCCTGGAAGTTTACACAGCAATGAAACAGCCCCACAGCCTGACTGCCCTGTGCCTGAGTCATCCGTTGCGGATTGTTCTTCGCTGTGTAGACATACCCTCCTGGGCCCTTGCTCCAGTCCTCCCCCACAGTGAATAGCTGGCCACGGGGAGGGGACAGGCAGCCATGGGAGATGGTCACCCTGTTTCCAGCTGGACTCCGGAAGCTACATGGAGAGATTAAAGCGGGTTGAAAAAAGGGTTATGTATGTTTCATGGCCCCTCACCATCTCTGAGGCCTTTACCCTCACCCCACTGTAACAAGGTTGAGCACTCACCGCCGCGGCGCCTCCTGCTGGTCGTCTGGGAATGAGCTCAATTCCAGCACTCGGAGCGCCTCCTGTTGGCCGGTGTCTCTCCTGCCTCAGGTCCCCGTGTCCCTCCCGGACCCCGGGGCCCCTTACCTTGGGGTGCTGCCTCACAGCAGTGCCCCCACACTCTGGGTCTCCCTTCCCAGGGAAACCCCCTCCCCCTATGCCCACCTTGCCTCAGTGGCTACTGCCAGTCATCATCTAGCCCCCCGTTCTCTGGGGCAGACGCAGTCTGTCATGGCCACTTATCATTGGCAAGGGGGTTGGAGCAGCTGCCTCTGCCTATCCCCGGGCTGCACCTCCGCAGCCCCAGTGCCTCCTTAGGCCTTAACAAGGCCTCAGCCTGGGGAGTCGCCAGGCTGGAGCTCCCCAGCTCCTCCTGCCCTTCCCCAGCACTGCTCTGCTTCAGGTACCCTGGACACCAAGGCAGCTAGGTCCAGCCCACTCCCTTAGCCCTTATATCAAGGCCAGCTGTGGCCTGATTGGGTGTGGCCACAGCTGTGGCCGCCTCCCCAATTAGCCTACCTTTTCCCCTAGGTGCAGGGTAACTGCCCCGCTACACCCACCCCGAGGAGGCAGTGCAGTGCTATTCTCCCCCATTGTACAGACGGGAACTGAGGCACTAAATGACTTGCCCCAGTTCACACAGGAAATCTTTGGCAGAGGCGGCAATTGAGGCCGTGTCTCCCAAGCTAGCCCTCCAACCATCAAACCGGACTCTCAGAGCATCGGTCAAGGAATCCCTGATTCGGAGCCTAGCTTCCCAAGCAGCCCTAGGCCCTGCAGCCTGTGCCTCGAAGCGCTGTGGCAGGGGGGAATGTGTCCCTTCCATCTATGCTCATGGGGGATCCTACTATTTAAACCACAAGAAGAATCTATTAGCTGGAGCTGTGTCCTCTTAAGGCTTTGGCCATTAGACAGGGCCATGCTTTGGCACCTGTAGCATTCTAGCCACTAGAGGGCAGTGATGCAATGACATACGGGACACTTCCCAGAGCAAGGATGGTGCTTTGCCCAGGAGATAACTTTCTCTTAACATGTGTTTAAATTAAGTGTGTAGGGAGGATGCACCCAGCAGCCTACAGCTCCCCTTAAAATGCAACCTGAAGTCAAAGAGAAGAAAGGCCGTCACTTTAACAAGTAGAGAGAAACGCCGGCACCTTTAAGATGTGGAAGTCGGTTGTATAACTTCTGTTTCACAGCTCCACCAACGCTTCCTGACAGGAAGACTGGTGGGTACCAATGGGGCTGAGACATCAGTGCAAAAACCTTACAGCCTTGCGCTAAAACCGAGATTGTGGAGCAGCTTTATAAGGACTGATTCACGAGTGCCAGCCCCGTACAAGCACAAATCACATCAGGCCACCCAGAATCATGAGATTGTTTTAATCTCATGCTTTTTTAGGATAAACATATTAGGTTCTTTTGATCTGCTGTTAGTTTCCAAGCCTTTAGGGAGTTCGGATTGAAGTGCATGGATAAATTAAATGTTTTTTAAATGAAATCACACACACCTTACCTAAATGTGTAGGGAGATTCTGCAGCATTTCAAAACCTGGGGTTCTGCAGCCTTAAAGCAAATAGGATTTTTCCTGCGGTTATGCTGTGTGCGTAGTTAATCGTCTTGTAACAAATATGTGGCCACCTGGGACTTCATGGCTGACTGTATATTGCACATTGTGGTTATTCAGAATGTCACAGGAACAGTGGGGATGAAATTCAGATCTTCACACTCCAATAGCACCGGCTCCTGCTGCTTGAGGTGAAAGCAAATCATAGTTAGCTATGAGACGGGGCTGGTCAATATTTTAAACTTTATTTTCACGGAAAAGTTCAGGAAAAAAAGAAAGTTTTCAGTTTCATTTGACATTTCAGGGGTTTTTTTTAATGTCCGATGCCTTTTTGCAAATCAAAATGAAAAATATTTTTGTTGTATTTTGAAATGTTTTCGTTTCTTTTTTGAGGGTTCCCCTCTCACATTTAAACTTTCTCCCCATGGTGGATAAAGAGTAATGAAATGAGAGGAAGTGGGGGAGGAGGGACCCATAATAAAACAAAACAAATTGAAAGTGAAACAAAAATGTTCATTTCGGTCCAAACCATGTCATTGAAAAAATGTGACATCAAAATGCTCATCCTGTCAAAAAGTCAGTTTTGTTTAAAAAAAAAAAAGTTTTCAACACAAGATGTTTAACCCGCTAGACAACTTGCTGTCTGCTAGAACTTATTACTTGTGACTTCACAGTTCTGATTTGTTCCTGCAGAGGGCAGTGGTACACACACAGACACACACAGTCCATTACATTAATGACTCAGTGAGCAATGCACTAGCTAGTGACTATTTTTTGGTCTGTGAAAGCTCGCAGCCCGCTTTCCCTTTCTCAAGAAGAAAAGCGACCCCTATTCCCGTGAAGAGGTCGCATGAAGATAAGAGCATGCTGCTTCTTACTCATCTCTGCCCGCAGAAAAACGTCGACACTTCAAAAGCCCTAGTTGTATTTTCACAGTGGAATATTATTACATTGGTGGTGTTAACAGGGCTCCATTTCTCCTCTCGCTCCTCATACTGCCATAGGGTGACCAGACAGCAAGTGTGAAAAATCGGGATGGGGGTGGGGGGGGGGTAATAGGAGCCTATATAAGAAAAAGACCCCCAAATCGGGACTGTCCTTCTAAAATCGGGACATCTGGTCACCCTATACTGCCATCCCAGAGAAGAGGTAGGAAACAGTTATCATAATGCTTAGACAATTCAGCTTCTGAAAAATGTTTCCCTCTCTCCAGGCTGTCACTCGCCCTGCCCTTTCTTTTAAAGCCCTGCCTCTTAAGGAGCGTCGTTATTTCTATCGAGCCCCAAATGTGTTCGGTGCTGTCTATACACCTCTAGGGCTTGTCTACACACAAACTTACACCAGTTTAATTAAACCGGTTTAGTGAAACCAGAGCAAGCCCCTGTGTGGATGCCTTCGTTTCGGTTTAAGAGTGGCTGCTTTCTGCGTAGACATGGCCTTGGTAAGCTACAGCCCCTGCCAAAAAGAGCTTAGAAGACAAGCCAGACAAAAAATGAGGGAAAGTAGCCAAATTGGCCAAGGTAACTCCACAAATTGGGGGCAGAGCTGAGTATAAAGGCCGCTGCCCTAGTCACTGGGGTACAATGCCTCCCTACCTACGGGCACGCAAGCTAGGTGGACTGGAGAGGCAGAAGGAGTTGAGACTTATACAGCCTATCATCCTTCAAAATCTGTTCACTCAGTGCGGTGGAAGAGGACGTTCGCCATGAAACCACAACACGTTACCTTTGGTGCCTTCATTGGCAAGTGGGAATTAATTAGTAGTAGCAAATCTATCCATTCTTAGCAAAGCCTGTGATACCGCATCCCCCCAAAACTCCCTCTCAAAATACGTTCCTGGTTGGCTTGGCCTGGTTTACACTTAAAATGTAGATTGACAGAGGTGTATCACTCAGGGGCAAATTCTCACCCCTCGGCGCCAGAGCTACGCCGACCGAACCCCGGCGCAGAAGCGGCTAGGTCAATGGAAGAACGTGTCCGTCGACCCAGCTACTGCTGCTCGGGGAGGTGGATTACCTCGAGGGATGGAAACAAGCCCTTCCATCACTGTTGGAAATGTCTGCGCTCCAGCGGCATTGTAATAGGGTTCCACTCACTGCAAGGGCGCCTCCTCCTGGCAGCTCTGGGGATTTGCTCTTCCCAGGTCTAACACTGCCTTCTGCCCTGCCCTGCCACCTCCTTCTTTCAATCTCTGCAGCTCAGGGTTCTCTCTCTTTGTGGCTTAGCTCTTGGGCCAGGTCACTATAATCCCCATGCAAACTGTCTCAGGCGGTCTTCTTCTTCACTGGCCAAATGGTGCCAGTTCCCCAGTGGCTGATGGGGGAACCTGGACCTGCCCTCTCCCCTGGGTTCCAGCTCAGGGACTCTCTAACCAGCAGCCAAGGTCTGCACCATCTTAAACCTTGCTGCGTCTCCCTGAGCCTTTTCCTCCACCCTCTCCCCAGGATTTCCCTCCTTCCCTCTATAATGTCCAAAGAGTGGCAACAGGGTCCCTCACTGCAGCCCCCTTCTGCTCCCAGCTGCCTGGCTTTATTCTAGCCCTGCTGGTCCTTCTTAGCTGGGCTCCATCATCATTCAGGGTTACTTAGGCCTCCTAATTCCCCTTAGCTGTGGCCTCTCCAGTTAACTGGCCCCTTCTCAGCCTCATTAACCCCTTCTTGGCTAGTGTGGAGTGAACACCCCATGACTACAGAGCCATTGCTGTGCCCCTGTCGTGTAGACCAGCACTTGGAAAGGGACCCTGCCATGTGGACTGGAAACTTGTCTGTGAGAATCTGTAAAGACAGGCAATGCCCACCCACCTTGCAGTCCATTTCAGGAAAAATGTCTAGTGGGGAAACACAGTTATTAAGGAACATCTTCTGTAACATTTCAATGATCTAGAAGGAAGAACTAAACAGCACCTTAATGGTATTCCTCGATAACATTAAACTGCGAGAATGGCAAAAAAACAGAAAGGGATCTTGACTGGTTAGAAGCATGGGGAGAAACTAGCAAAGTGAGATTCAACATGGAAAACTGCAGCTAATACATCCAGGGGGAAGCACAGGTAGTTGGGAAACAGCAGTTCTGAAAGGGATTTTGGAGTGATGCAGCCAGCAAATTAGACATGTTTGCAAAGCAATATTTTGGTAGACGCCAAGCAGGGATCGGGGTTCTGTAGTGGTAGGTGCTGGATAAAATCAAGACGACAGTCCCTGCCCCCAAATCTTGCCATCTAAATAGAAAGTGAGAGACAACAAGTGGACACAACACGCACAGCTTCAGGGTCGCAGAGAGATAGCTGTGATTGATGTACTACGTAGTGGCCTCTGATTAAGATTCTGGGTACATTTTTAAGTGTTTACGGCCTATATTTTCATAAGTGATTGGTGGGTTTGTGTGTCTGATTGGTGGCCAACTTGAGCAGCCTAAAAGGGAATTGATTTTCAAAAAATGCCGAGCACTTAGGTTCTATGCCTGGCTTTGCCACTGACTTATGGCTAGCCTTCAGCATGTCACTTGAGGAGAAAATCTACTAGATAGAGCAAAATATTGGGAATCCGGACTCCTGGATTCTTTCCTGGTTATGAAATGGCGTGTGATAGGGCAGGAGGACTAGGAGTTAGGACTCCTGGGTTCTGCTGACATCCGTTCCCCGTGCTGTGCAGGAGGTCAGAGGAGATCATCATAATGGGGGGAGGGATAGCTCAGTGGTTTGAGCATTGGCCTGCTAAACCCAGGGTTATGAGTTCAATCCTTGAGGGAGCCACTTAGGGAACTGGGGTAAAAATCTGTCTGGGGATTGGTCCTGCTTTGAGCAGGGGGTTGGACTAGATGACCGCCTGAGGTCCCTTCCAACCCTGATATTCTATGATTAATGGTCCTTTGTGGTCTTAAAATCTAAAAGACCAGCATGAAGAAAGCTGTGGACAAACTGGGCCACAGGGCTGGCATTTTTGGCGGGGTGGGGGTGATGAAATAAGAGACGAGATTGGAGATGTAGATCGAGGCTGGGTTACAGAGACCCGTGAAAGCCACAGAGGATGCAGAGGGAGGGATGCTAGTCAGAGAGGCAGGGTGATATGGTGGGCAACAGATCCCACACTTGATTGGTTCATATACCAGCTTCTTATAAAAATTGTTGCGAAACGAATGGCTGGAACGTCAAGCTAATGTACCCCCCGTGCTACAAGCACCATAGTTTGGGAAGCCCTGGGCTGGACTGCTGGGTGAAGGAGGCCACACATTAGTACAGGGGTCCCCAACCTTTTTCGTCTGGCGGGCGCCACACGACGAGCCTCCGCCGAAATGCCGCCGACAAGCAGCGCCATCCAGAGGCGTCGCCGCTGAAATGCTGCTGCTTCTCAGCAGCATTTCGGCGGATGCTCGTCCACCAGCCAGTACACGGGTGCACTTAGACGCCCCGGCGGGCGCCATGGCACCTGCAGGCACCGCGTTGGGGACCCCTGCGTTAGTGCATTGGGGAATGATTTGGGGGTGTTGTGGGCATCGAGGTAGCAGCTGAGATGGACAGTAATGAGGTCCTGGACAAGAGAGGTCATGAGGTGGTGTCAGAATAGAGAGGAGGGGCCAGGTCTTTGCAATGCTGGGGAGAAAGAAATGGCAAGTCGGAGCTCCAGCACGGCTTGGGACAGGGACATAAATACACACCTTGGGGTGAGATAAGCAGCCCGATGTGTGTTTGTGAAACCATCTCAACCGGCCCGGCAGTGAGGTTCTCTGGGTAGCGATAGAAGTGCCCCATGATGTGGCTGTGTGAGGTACAGGAGAGGGGAGGATTCAAAGCTGACCCCACCTGGGGTAACAGGGAGAGTGGTGGCTTTGTCCTCAGGAACAAAGACCAGGGAGAGTGGGGAAGGTGTCGGAAGGAAAATGAGCAGTTCAGCTTTGGCCACGTTGACGCTGGGCTGGGCGAGCCGGGATGAAGAGAGGAATGCGTCAGGACAGGAGCGAAGAGGTAGGTTGGTGAGTCGCTAGCACAGAGAGGGAGAAGAGGGGGCCAAGAACAGAGGCTTGTGGGAGATTCCCAGATAATGGTTGGGCGGGAGGAGGAGCCGCCAAAGCAGATGCTTAAGGAAGAGATAAGGAGGTAGGAGGAGGACCAGGAAATGCCAGGATGCCAAGGAGATTGGGGTGGTCAGTGGCATCAATAGCAGCAGAGGGGTCACTGGGGCTCACCCTCCATTCCGTTTTTTAAAGTTCTCCTCCATTGCCACCACTGGTGCAGTTCTGCCCATGGCGGCAAAGGACAGAGCTCTGGCAGTTCCCGGCATTTCAACCATCATGCCATCTAGACTCGGGATTAGGTGACACAGCAGCTGAGATGCCCAGCCTGAGTACTTCTGCCCTCCCCCACTCTTCCCCCCGGCTACCAGTGGTGGCGAGGACGGGGAATTTTAAGGACAAAGAGCCACGGTCGAGCGGCCACCTCTGGAGCCTGTAGAATTCTGGAACTTGGCATTTGGTTCTGGCACCTGGTGGCCGGAACGTTAAGGACAAACCGGTGTGAGCTCAGAGAAGAGCAACGAAGCTGATGAGGGTAACGGAGAGGACGATGTACGCTGAGCTAAACACACCCATCCTGGCAAAGCAGCAAATCTATGAAGAATATCGGACCAAAGTCAATTCCCGCTAGAGTCCATGTCTTTCCATTGAGTTGGTAGTTCCATTCCGACGGTAGCTGAATCAGGCCCGAGAGCACCAAGGAGGAAGAGGAATTATTTAGGGCCACACAGGAAGGTATAGCTAGGGGTGAGAGGATGGAACAATGAAAACAGAGGCAGCGGTAGGATCCCCTTTGAAACCAGACTGGTCAAGCACTAGGAAACATATTGTAAGGAACCCGGCTGAGTTTGCTGGATGGCCCAAGAGGCCTTTTCCATCACTGGTTCCTAGGAAAGGATGATCCTAGCCATCTATGGGACTAACCTCCAGCAGCACTAATGTAACCACTTCCTCTCTTCACCTGTCACCACGGGCTGCACTGGGTTACACATGTGAAAACCAAATATAGGTGTTAAACTCAAGGGGAGTCTCTTCAAAGCACATGCAGGAGGCCTCTGACTTGTTCAGCTGCTTCAGAACCTTTGGGGTTGGGGATGGGCGGTTGTTTCTTGGTCCATCCTAACTGGTGCAAGAGGAAATCAGCCCAGTGATGTGTGAAACTTGAAAAGGTGATGGGCCCCCTCCCATTGCCATCAGTGAAGCCTCTTGCCTCGCACTCAGCAAAGCTCCCTCTCTGAGTTCTTGTGTAGCGATGTGGTTAACGTGTGTTTGTTTCCTCTCTTGGGGGGACGTGATAAGTGACTTGGACACACACAACCGCAGCGCCTCTCACGCCACACGAGCTTTCCATTTGCAAGCAACAAACCCCCTCTCAGGCTGCTCCTCTGTGGCCTGAGTGGCTCTTTCTTTTCTTCTGGCAGCCAGAAGATAGTGTCATGGGCTTTGCCAAGATAATGCAAACAGCTTCTCTGCGGTCTCCCCACTCTAACTGCCTGAAAGGATCCATCCTGCTCACTGAGAAACCCTTCCCCAAGGAGCTCCTTGACCTGTTGGGGTTCTATTGGTCCCCCAACCCTCATCGCTTGGGCATTTTAAATAGCGGCATCCAGCCAAAAAATGCCATCCTACTCAGCGCATACAGCCTGTCCAGTATCAACTCACCCCAACAATGGAGCCATGAGTGCATCTCCATCATGCCCTGATCCACCATCAAAGGATCTCAAAGCCCCTTAATTATTGTGAATTGATTAAGCTTTGTGATTGCACTGTGGAGGGAGGGAAGGGATAACATACCCCGTGTTATATCTAGGATACCTGATGGGCGCAGAGAGATGAAGTGGCTCACCCAAGGCCACGCAGGAGTGCTGGCTCCCAGGATGGAGCTCAGTCTACTTGACCATGCTGCCAGCCGCTGTCTTATCAAACCCTTGGCCAAACCCGCTGCTCCCCAAATGCCAAAGAGAAAAGGTCAGCTTGACAGATGCCTGGAAGGCTACCAAATCTGGGCGTGGGTGACCAAAGAGGGAGGTGTGTTTTAAAGGACCCATCACCAGGAATGCTGGGCCAGCCACCCCCTCACACCCAAACCAGGACTATCACCTTTGTTGACTGTCATGTATTAAGGTCCTGATCCCAATCCCATTCAAGTCAACAAGAGTCTTTGAATTGCAAAGAGATCTACTGCCTTCCGTGGGAGTTGTCTGGGCCTAGGGTGACCAGACAGCAAGTGTGAAAAATCGGGACGGGGGTGAGGGGTAATAGGAGCCTATATAAGAAAAAGACCCAAAAATCGGGACTCCCAGTTTACACCAGATGGGGATCTGGCCCCAACGTCTTACTAGCAGTTCACTATGATCTGTCAGAGTTTTATTCTGCTACCTGTCACCATCGTATCTGAGCACACGATGCCACCAACAGAGCCCTGTATCTTTGCCGACAATAGGACTAAAGGGGAGGAGCAGACGAATCTTTCAGTAATTAATTACATGTGCCATCACCACCTCCCCCCGGCCCTCCCCCGCACCCACACACCTTCCCAAAACTATACGGTGCAATCTTTTTAAAAAGCACACCCTCCATTCCTCTCCCACCAAACACAACTCAATCATGGGCAAGATTTTCAGACGCGACTGGTAATTTTGGCTGCCCAACTTGAGACAGTGGCTTTTCAGAGGCCAGGGGTGCAGCATTTGTGTGTACAACAGGACTCTTGTACGTACACGTTGAGAGCATTGGCACACACAGGCCAAGCTTTTCAAAATGGACTCATGGTTTTGGATGCCTCGTGTGTGTGTGTGGGGGGGGGAGGGAAGTGAGGAGGGGAATGGCTTGAGACACCTTCCAAGGGGACCTGATTTTCAAACAGTGCTGAGAACCTGCCTTCTGAAAACCAGGCTCTTTGAATGTGTCTCAAGTTCTGCACCCAAAAATATAGGCACTTAAATCCCCAGTCACTTTTAAACACCCTGCCCTGGAACCTGGCCTAGAAGGAAGCATGAAGCATACCATAGCATCTGGAGAGGCAGGGGAAGTTCTAAAGTGACAGGCCCATTGGTGGAGAAGACCCTGCCTTTTCTCTTCTCAATGTGATATCATGGGAGGTCCAGCAACTCATCCCAGTTGCAGAGATGGGATGTGGCATAGCAGATAGTCCACCAGGCAGCCAGGTCTAAGAGTGCTGGGAGGGTGACGTACTCTAAATATTTCACTTGCTTGTTGGAACGTCCCCATCGGCACAAACATTACAGCTGCCATGAAGCCACAGGCTGGGAATTTCAAAGGAGGCTAAGGGAGTTAAATGCCAACTCCCATTGGAAGCTGGGTTCCTAACTCCCCTAGATTCCTTTCAAAATCCCAGCTACACTCCCTTTCTCTCTCTCTGTCTTAGGTACTTATATGGCCCAAATCACCATAGTATCTGTGTATACCGTGTTGAATGTGTTCCCCAAGAGACAGTATGTTCCCCCAAGACCTCAAGGCAATTTTATTTCACCTCCTTGTCTGGAGTTAATGTTATTGCATGGTATAAAAATCACAGATGTTTTCCCTCACTTAAAATATCAAAGAATTCCTGACAATAATAGGCAAAGGTGGAGGAGCAGGATTACCTAGTGGCTGAACCACAGGACTGGGAAACAGGACTCCTGGGTTCCATGCTCAGCTCTGCCACTGAGTCCCCATGTGACCTTAGGCACATCACTTCACCTCTCCGTGCCTCAGTATCCCCATCTGTGAAATGGGGTTAATCATAGTGATGGCCTATTTGGCAAGGAGACAAATTCAGTATAGTTTGTAAAATGATTCGCGATCCTTGGAGTGAATGTGCTAGGGAAATACAAAGCGTTATTAAATTAGATGAGACCCTAGCTAACATGAGCGTGGGTTTATTTGAGCTTTGGGCCAAGTTTCGCAGGGATGAGGTGCTGTAAAATTTTGGCCCAAGATTCAAGGATTGGTTCAAGCTGATTTATCAAAACATTTATGATAAATAAGTAACATTATCTGATGTACAAGAACTAGGGAAATGAAAAGAAGGAAGAACTTAACCAAAGTTCAAGTTGTCTGTATTGGACCACGGTTCACCGGGTCATTTTAGAGTGGAAAGATGCATCAACTGGCAATTTGGGAAACCTACAGGCTTCCCGTGTGACCTTGGTCAAATCACTTAGCCTCTCTGTGCCTCTGTTCCCCTTCTGTACAATGGGGATAATAGCCTGGTCCTGTCTCACAGGGGTGTTGGGAGGATAAATACATTAAAGACAGTGAGGTGCTCAGATACTGAGATGATGGAGACCACAGATGGAGAGAGAAATTTTTGGTGCACGGATTTAATTTATGTTTTCATCAAATCTTTGGGGATTCACATTAAGTTCTGCATGCGGGTTTGGGTTAATTCTTAACAAGTTCACCCAGCACTAATAGAAAGTAAATGACAATAGGGCTTCATGTGAAAATTCAAAGATAGACTTTATTTTATTCTACAACTGCTGCTGACTGAATACGCTTGTTTGTTTGAGGTTGAGAAGCTGTCAAACCTCCCCTCTTCCTCCTTATGTTGTAGCTTAAAAAAAAATGTATCAAGTATGAGTAAAGCTACATGCGAGAAATGAAAGATTGTGGTCTTCAGAAAAACTGATATCATAAAACCAACCTGATGATTAACAGTTTAGTACATTCACACTTCTGTACTGTGTTTAGTATCCGATCTGTACAGGCTAATGTACGTTTCTTTCTTTCTTTCTTTCTTTCTTTCTTTCTTTCTTTCTTTCAGCACCAAATGGCATGAGTCTGAGAGATGGCAGTATCTGAAAAAAAGAGGATGCGAGTTGGGAGGAAGTACCATAAATAAGACCCCAGTAAAACTCTGAAATAAATGCTCAATTTAAGCCCGTGCTGAAAGGTGTCCCTGTATCACAAAGCTGATAACCTAAGGCCTCAGAGAGTTAGACACCAGCTACCACTGAATTTTGAATTGGCCCCTGTGGAAATACCAGACATAAACTCATGCTGAGGTGTCACTGCGGTCAAGCTAAGCACACATCCAAATGCCAGTGACTTTGATGGGAAGTTCATGGCCATTTCTCAGGGCAGACTTTCTGTATTTACCTGCTGACCCCCATCAGCATCGCATGACAAATGGACCTCATAAACATTCATGCATCTTTCCTCCCTACGCCGTTGGGGATTGTCTACAAAAAGACCCACTGGCAGCCTACTACCATGGCAAATGTTGTCTCTAGACAGGGGTCTGGCATTTTACTACCGTGTCATCTAATTTTGCTCTTCACGGGGCCGGGTAGCTCAGTGGTAGAAGTACCGCAAAAGGTCTGAACTTCAACTTCCGCTGCTACTACTGCGAGTAAAACTGTACTGGTGCAAAAAAATGGATGCACCTTTTCCAAGCGGAGTTTTAGTGAAGTAAATCTTTTGAAATGCCCACCTCCTTCGCATAAGCAATGCCTAAATGATCTACAGCAGAGGTGGGCAAACTTTTTGGGCCGAGGGCCACATCTGGGTGGGGAAATTTGTATGCAGGGCCGGGGCAGGGGGTTGGGGTGCAGGAGGGAGTGTGGGGTGTGGGAGGTTGTGCAATGCGCAGGAAGGGGCTCAGGGCAAGAGATTGGGGCAGAGGAGGGGTGCGGGGTGTACAAGGGGGCTCAGGGAAGGAGGTTGGGGTGCACAGGGGTGCAGGGTGCAGCAGGGAGCTCAGGGAAGGGGGTTGGGGTACAGGAGGGGTGCAGGGTATACGAGGGGGCTCAGGGCAGGGAGTTGGGGTGCAGGAAGGGTGCAGGGTGTATGAGGGGGCTCAGGGCAGGGGGTTGGGGTGCAGGAGGGGTTCAGGGTGTACGAGGGGGCTAAGGGCAGGGAGTTGGGGTGCAGGAAGGGTGCAGGATGTATGAGGGGGCTAAGGGCAGGGAGTTGGGGTGCAGGAGGGGTGCGAGGTGCAGGTAGGGAGTTGGGGGGCGGGGTGCAGGAGGGGTTTGGGCTCTGGCCCAGCGTCGTTTACCTAAAGCGGCTCTGGGGTGGCTGCGGCGTGCACCGGGGCCAGGGCAGGCTCCCTGCATGCCTGCCCTGTCCACGGCCCCACGCCGCTTCAGGAAGCGCGGTGGCCCCTGGGGGTGGGGGGGCGAAGGGCTCCATGTGCGCTGCCCTTGCACACATCCCGGTACCTCCCCAGAAGCTTCCATTGGCCGCGGTTCCCCATTCCCGGCCAATGGGAGGTGCGGGGGGTGATGCCTGGAGGCAAGAGCAACGCAAAGAGCCCTCTGCTTCCCCTCCCGGGGGCCGCAGGGACATGGTGCCAGCCGCTTCTGAGAGCGGCACGGGGCCCACAGTGCCAATGGGGGGCAATTCTGCCAGGCCGGATCTAAAGCCCTGAGGGGCCAGATCCGGCCCGTGGGCCATAGTCTGCCCGCCCCTGATCTACAGAAAGATGATGGCTGATGCGTAAATAGAAACCAGACCAGATTGCAACAGAGAAGTCTAGAATTTACATAGCACGGAGAGCTATAGGATTTAGATGCATTGGCAGAGGTGTTGGCGGCCCAGGCCTGCACCAGGAAGGTGTGCTGCAGGATCTGTAGGGCTGATGATGGGTGGGGGGACACCAGGACTGGGACAGCTGAGGGTGCTGCAAATCAGGAATCTGGTGCAGAGGCAGGGGAAACTTCCACAGTAAGGTGTTTGGATATAAGCAGAGTGACCAACTCCTCATTTTCACAGGGGCAAATTTCAGCTATAGAAAATGAAGGTAGCTCCAAGCGACAAAGGGATCCTTGTGAGAAGCAGTCCTCACCTGGGGCAGATCAGAAGGTTAGCACGAGATAATGCAGATCAGTCTAGCCTCACATTATGTCTGTATATGGAACAAGACCTGTTCTGATCTCCAGCTGTGACTCGCTACACTATATGGTAAAATAGCATTACTGTAAATTCGGAGAAATGAGGTCACCCAAGCAGATATCCTCCCGCCCAGTCCCTCCCCCTCATCTGACCTCCTTGACATCGAACCCAACCCAGTCAGCTCTGTGCTCATCCGATGACCTCTCCAGCAGCGTGGGTTCCCCATCTTAGCCACGTGGCAGGAGAAGCTAACCCCCTAGCTCTCTGCTTTGAAAAGCAGATTCTGAACTCAGTTACTTAAGTATAACTCTGGAGTTCATGGTATTCATTTTGGCGGAGTCACTCCAGATCACACTGGTACAACTGAGATCAGAATAAAAACCAGAACGTATCATGGAATATTTCAGCTTCCATAAATTTAACCACCCTCCCCTGTGGAAATAAACCTGACTAGGGGTTAAACTAATGGGATCTTATAGGGGTCTGTGGAAGCAGAGGCCCTGATGGTCCCCTACCTATGATTGTGTCACTATTTATAGCAATGCAAAGTGAATGTGACTTGCTGCCCCATCAGAATGGCTGCTTTGCACAGGTGTCAATGTCAACCCTATGTCCCCCGAGCCGAAGACTTTGAGAGGGACGAGATAAGGATTCTGCACTAGCCTATAGAATTACAGCGGGAGGAGACCAAGCCGGAAGGCGCTGAGCACCCTCAAATCCCAGTAATATCTGCCCCTCGCAGGATTGGGCATGCGCTGCGGGAGGGCGCTCACAGCACATCCTGTGAGAGGTTTTTAAAAATTAAGCTAGCTGGTTTAAAAATCTCTCCCTATTCAGGTCTCTCAGGATAGTGGGCAGTGCACCAGGCTAGGAGTCAGGACGTGTGGGTTCTGTTCCTAGAACTGCCACTGGGCTGCTGTGTGACCCTGCACAAATCACTTCCCGCCTCTTTTTGTCCTCACACCCTCTGTCCTGTCTATTTAGGCTGTGAGCGCTTCAGGGCAGAGGACTGGGTCTCAATGGAGGTTTGTACAGAGCCCAGCACAGTGGGGTCCAGAGGTGGGTTTGGACTTCTACTTGCTACTGTAATATGACTATTAATAATACAGAATAGGGATCATTTGCTATTAAATTCCATCGGGCTGATCTATTGGACTACCTGCCCGTGATTTAGTGGGTTGGGTCACTTTCTCCGACTCACCAGATTCCTCTCCCCTCACCAGGCAAGAAGGGGTTAATGAGCGTCGGTGGGCTCAGACAGCCTCATCTGCTACCCTTGGGGTCATGCCTGGAGAGAAGAGCTAAAAGGACTGAAGCTGGCTTGGGTTGGGTGGCGGCTGTCACTCAGGGAGAGAAGCGGGCTGGAGCCAGGGAGCTGAGCAGAGCTGGCAGGCAGAACCTCCCTGAAGGACAGTAGGCAGGCCTATACCAGGGAGCCGAAGGCAGGCAAGCTGCAGGAATCGAGTCCACCCAGGATTCTCCGGGCTGGTGGAGGGGCGTGCAGGGAGCAGGAAGACTTGTTCTGGGTCAGGAAATGCCCCGTCTGGGGATTGGAGAAAACTCCCCTGCAGTGGAACTGGCTGAATGGCAGAAAGCACCAAGAAGCTCTGCAGTTAGGGTTACTGTACATCCGGGTTTTCCCGGACGTGATCTCTTTTTGGGTAGTCCACCCTCCGTCCGGGCGGATTTTTCAAATCAGAGGAAACGTCTGGGATTTTTCAAGCAGAGCAGATGCTGCCGTTCAGAAAGAGCAGTCTCCCGCCCCTGCGTCTGCCGCTGCTGGATCCCGCCCACCCTGGCTCGGCCCACCAGGTAAGCGGAGCCACCGAGCGGATCTTGGCCTGAGTGCCTGCCCCACTGTGGGGCTTCCAAGCCCAGCCAAGGCCCGGCCCATAGGAAGGTGTTGACTGATGGGTTGGTGCTGCATCCCGGGCCTGTGTCAGCTGCCCTGCCACCATGACAGGGAGCATGACACTGCCCCCCACCTTGAGTGTAACCCCCCCCCCCAAGTACCCCCTCCAGCATCTCCCAAATACCCCCTCCCATTCCAGTACACACACACCGCTCCAGCACCCCCAAATACCCGCTCCAGCACCCCCAAATATCCCCTACCAGTATAAACACACCACTCCAGCACCTCCCAAATGTCCCCTAGAGCACCCCGCAAATATCCCCTCCCATTCTAGTACACACACACCACTCCAGCACCCCCAAATACCCACTCTAGCACCCCCAAATATCCCCTACTAGTATAAACACACCACTCCAGCACCTCCCAAATGTCCCCTAGAGCACCCCGCAAATATCCCCTCCCATTCCAGTACACACACACCACTCCAGCACCCCCAAATACCCTCTCCAGCACCCCCCAAATATCCCCTACCAATATAAACACACCACTCCAGCACCCTCAAATACCCACTACAGCACACCCCAAATATCTCCACCAGTACACACGCACTGCTCCAGCACCCCCAAATACCCCCTACAGCACCCCATAAATATCTCCTACCAATACACACCCCTCCAGCATCCCTCAAATGCCCCCTCCCATCCCAGGACACACACACCACTCCAGCACCCCCAAATACCCTCTCCAGCACCTCCCAAATATCCCCTACCAGTATAAACACACCACTCCAGCACCCTCAAATACACACACACACACACACACCAGCAGTGTCCTCTATTTGGGAACTTGAAATCTGGTTACCCTATCTGCAGTGATCCTAGAGAAGAGGCTCAGAAATAGAGAGAGCCTGGGAAGAGACTGGGAAAGGCCTAGAACACCTGAAGGCAGGAAGTGGCCCAGGGAGGAAGGGAGGGGGCTGTGTACACAGGCCTTGGCTACTTGTTAAAGGATCCCTAGACTGGAACTCAGAGGAGAGGGAGGGTCTGGGTCCCCCACTGAGGAAGATGGGACTGAAACCCCAATACCAGGGGAAAGGGCTAGTGAGTTCACAACTGAGCTGACTACCCAGTGTGCGGCTGGGGGACTATTGTTTGCTGGACTTTTGGTTCATCGTGGAAGGGATGGGAACGGGCCCGAGTCATAAGCAGGGCCGGCTCTACTGTTTTTGCCACCCCAAGCAGCGCACCGAATTGCCGCCACACACGGCGGGGGCAGTCCATGTGCCGTTAGGGCGGCATGCGCGTTTCCACGGCGGCGGCAATTCGTCAGCAGCTTCTGTCTTCAGCTGGAAGACAGAAGCCGCCGAATGGCCGCCGCGGGCAGCTGAACATAGCAGCTGCCGCTGAATTGCCACCGCCGTGGAAACGCACGTGCTGCCCGAATGGCACACGGACAGCCCCCGCCATGCGGGGTGGCAATTCAGCGCCCTGCTTGTGGGGGCAAAAACATACGGACTGCCGCCCCTTGCAGATTGCTGCCCCAGGCACCTGCTTGGAATGCTGGTACCTGGAGCCGGCCCTGGCCATAAGAAGAAATGGACCATCTCCGGGCCTAAATGGCCTGTCACAGCCAGCTGGTCCTTTAAGGGGAGTCGGGCACAGTCTTGCCTATGAATGACACAGCAGTTATCCCCAAGCTGATCTTGATCTGGTGACTTAAGTACAACCAGTGAGCTCAGCTGTGAGGCGGGGGGGTGTCCATTCCACACTTGCCCTGAATGGTTAATGGAGGCCAGATGGGCTAATTAACATATTAGGCTGAGAGGAAAGCTCTAATTTGGGGGCAGCTCACCCGTGTGGGACAGGAGGGGCTTCTACAAAGGCAAAGGGCCCCCTAGCAGAAAGGGGCTGCAGGGAAGTAGGCCGCAGTGACTCGCTGGGTGAAGGGAGGCGTGTTTGGGGCTATAGTGCACAGTCCTGGGGAGGAGGGGAGTTTGGGCTGGCACACCCAGAAAGGTAGGAAAGGCTCAGGGGGGAGGAAACAGCAAGCGATATGCTAGGGCAGACCTCGGCTACTGATGGGAGGGCACTTGAGTTGGAACCTGGAGTAGAAGACGGGCCAGGGTTCCCCTGCTGGGCAGCGCATGGGAAGCCTGCCTGAGTCCATTTGCCAGGAGAGGGGAAATATGGATCGTGACCTGGCCTGAAGGCCAAGTCATGAAGAGGGAGCATGCTGAGTTGCAGAGGCTGAGTGAGGCTGGCAACAGAGCCTGCAGAAGGGGGGCCCTGGGCCTGGAAGGCGCTAATCCCCAGAGCTGCCAGGAGGACAGCGGACGAGCGGTGAGTGGACCCAGTGACAGGGTCAGAGTGCACCTCATGAGGAGGGAGGAGAACGCAGCTGGGGAGGAGTCCCCAGAGAGAGGAGCTAGATAGCTCCCTCTCTGGAAAGGGCCTGGTGAAGGCAGGCTGAAGAGGGCTTACAAGGAGCTGGGGATCCCTTGGGAGAAGCTGCTGCAATCCCTGGGAAGGGGAGGCCATGGGGACCCTACTAGG
This sequence comes from Trachemys scripta elegans, assembly GCF_013100865.1. Taxonomy (NCBI): domain Eukaryota; kingdom Metazoa; phylum Chordata; order Testudines; family Emydidae; genus Trachemys; species Trachemys scripta. The sequence goes on along the minus strand of NC_048319.1, from coordinate 9,937,125 downwards.
GATAAGGGTCCAGCGTAAGGAGCACAGAAGGACTCCGTGGGACCCAGGAATAGGGGTGAAGAGCAGGGAACTTCAGCGCAGCCCATGAAGGGGCAGTTGTTCATATGGATTTTTAGTTGCCCTTGAGTTACCCCAGAAGGGGACTGCCCTAAGCAGTGCCCAGGCTGGAGGGCTGGGCCACTGCAGACTTAGATAGAGACAGGCCATCTTGGGGCCAAAGAAGTAGCTGACTGGGTGCTAAAGACACAGGCCGCACACTGACGCCAGCGGGCGATAGCAGTGAGCGAAACCATTTGGCGGAGGTGGCCGAGGCAAAGATGGGGGTCCTCTGGCAGGGAGTCCCACTCTGCCACCAAGGTTTTGGGCTGTTATTATTTCATCTGAGACTCAACTATGCCATCCGTCTAGTTTTGGTCCTGAATAGTGATTTCCCTTGGGCAGGGTGCCCTTTTAGGCTCTGATCCTGCGGCGCTCCCTATGGGCAGATCCCTGCTCCCGCGCTGGGTTACTCCCAGGCCGTAGTATTAAACGCTATGCCTCATGTATCCTCCATGACTTGCAAATCCCAAGCAAAATTAGTGTGTGTGTTCCCAATGCAGCCCCACAACAGGAAACCAGATGTCCCGATTTTATAGGCACAGTCCTGTTTTTGGGGTCTTTTTCTTATATAGCTCCTATTACCCTCCACCCCCGTCCCAATTTTTCACATTTGCTGTCTGGTCACCCTAAACAGGGGGGGGGGCTGTGTGTGTCAAACTTCAAGGGCACGTCCAGAGGCTCAGGACACCACCCAGACATTTGTCTGGTTTCCATTTAAGGCCAGACTGGTGGGCCCACAAGCAGAGGGTGACGCATATTAGGGAGCAATTGATTTCTCATACTTGTAATACAAAAAAGATAATCAGTATGGTTTGGGTTTTCTCCTGGGGTGAAATCGCAATCAAAATAGTTTTTAAAAATGACATTGACCTTTTCAATATATTGATATGTATATAAAGCTGTTAAATACCATGATGTTTATTACAGCTACAGCATACGTTTCCAGGAGTCACTGCTAACCTTTTCTAACCCACTCATGATTGTTTTGTTCCCCACCCATGAGTCAAACGTTGTACATAACTCAGACAAATAGACGGAGCATCCGCAGTCATCCCATTGTCTAACACATCTGATGAAGTGGTTTTAGCCCACGAAAGCTTATGCCCAAATAAATGTGTTAGTCTGTAAGGTGCCACAAGGACTCCTCGTTGTTTTTTCTGATACAGACGAACATGGCTACCTTCTGAAACTAAAGGGTGTGAAAATCTTGCAGCAATATGTTGGTGGTGGGATTTTAGAGCACTCAGGCCTTGGCTACACTGGTGCTATACAGCGCTGCAACTTGCTGCGCTCAGGGGTTTGAAAACGCGCCCCCCCCCGCACCCCGAGAGCAGCGAGTGCAGAGGTGGAGTACTTGCAGCGTTGGCGGTGCGACTACACTTGCGCTTCACAGCACTGCCATGGCAGCGCTGTGAATTCTCAAGTGTAGCGAAGGCCTCAGTGTTTTGAGAACAGAATTGAGGGCTTTTTAGAGTCCCACCCTAAATGGACATAAGTCATATTTGTTGGCATTGGATTATGATTTTGGGGAATGGTCCGTTATGAGGACAGAGAGGAGGAAAAAAAGAAAAATGTCTTCCCAAAATGGCTGTATTTTTGAATGGAGGGAGAAATCTCTTTTCCCTGCCCCCACCCCCCAAATTTGAGTTTGAAACTTGGTTTTGGATGCAAATGAATTCTCATTTGCACTGTAGTGATCAACGTGCCAAAAAAATACATCTATAAATAAGCACTGAAAATGAAAGATTTTGGTGGTGGTGGTTTGGTTTTGTTTTTTTTACATGTTTGGATGTGAAAATAGACATTTCACTTAAATTTGAGAGACACGTTGCTGGAATGCAAAAATCTATTTACAGGATTTATATGGCTTCCAATACCGTAGTATCTGTGCACCTGACCAATCTTTGTATTTATCCTCCCCTCACACGGGGGTAGGGAAGTATCCTTATCCCTACGTCACTGGGCAGGAAAGGGGGAGGTTGTATTAATTTAGATGGAATAAATTGACCCAGAGAGTCGAAAGTGTTAACATAACCCTGTCACTGTCCAACATTAAACTGTCAAACCAGGGTGCGGGGTTTGGAATATAGAGCCTTGCTCTGCTTTGCCCATGGCAAACATGCCATTAACAAACATTTTAACCTTTGAGTAAAGACCAGGTGCTTGGGGCGGCAGATTGTACAAGGCGGCATTCCTCCCAATCCTAGGGTGGCACGGCCGCTTTTTGTTGTTGTTGTTCCACTCCGGCCGCCCTGTAGGGGGCAGTGGCGCGGAGGAGGGGAGCGCCCTGCAACAAGCCCAGCAGGGCAGCCCACGTCCTTCCCTCCCAGCCGACTGGAGCGGCGCAGAGCCCTCCCGGCAGGCGGTGCGGCGGGAGGGGCCGCGTGGCAGCGCCCCGCTGAAGCCCTGACCGCCCCCTCCTCTCTCTGCCCCCCCGCTCCCTCCCGCCCGCTAGCCGGGGCACATCTGCAGCATAGGGAGTCCCCCTGCACCCTGGTTCTAGCCGTGCTGCCCCCTTTTTTTTTCTTTTTTTTTTTTTTTGCTTGGGGTGGCAAAAAAGCCAGAGCCGGCCCTGTTAAAGACACAGAAAAAGAAGGAAAAAACACAGGATTGGCAGTCTTATCAGCCACTTTGAGATCTGGCAAACTTATAATAGCATTGGACTATTTAGAGCAGTGGTTCTCAAACTTTTGTACAGGTGACCCCTTTCACATAGCAAGCCTCTGAGTGTGACCCCTCCTTTACAAATTAAAAACACTCTTTTATATATTTAACACCATTATAAATGCTGGCGGCAGAGCGGGGTTTGGGTTGGAGGTTGACCGCTCGTGACCCCTCAATGTAATAACCTCGTGACCCCCTGACGGGTCCCACCCCCCAGTTTGAGAACCCCTGGTTTAGAGCATTACTTCTAGCTGTCTTTCCGGTTACAGGCTTACGGCAGTGTTGCAAAATACAGGCGAGTCTCATCTTACGTGGGGGTTCCGTTCCGCGGTTAGCGCGTAAAGCGAAAACCGTGTATAGTCAAAATTACATTGAGTTGAATGGCGGGCGGAATTGCCCGCACTACAGGTACAGTATTAAAATTGTTATATTTCTCTTTTTTGTTTGTTTTTGTTGACCGCGTAAAGCTGAAATCGCGCATGTTAAATGCGCATAAGATGCGACAGACCTGTATACAGTCTTGGCCCGTTAAACCAGATTTATACTAAACAGAAGGCAAAGGCAGAGGACGAAGAAAGAGGAGAAATAAAGTAGGGAAGGAAAAGGAGACACAAGGGAGGGAGTGACAGCAGGAGACAAAGTCCCGCTTACCAGGTGGGGGTTGGGATTTAACCAAAGCTGGTGGAGGCAATGATGTCATTTGGGACACTTTTCCGGATCAAGCCCTCAGTCTTGTTGGCTCTGCTGAAATCCCACACTGGACCTGACCACAGACCCCAATACTGGGCTTAACCCCAAACTGGCCCAATCACTACACAAGACCTCAGGCCCCTTCAGTGGATCCAGTGCTACGCTGACTCGCTGAACTCCCCTAATGATGGGGTGGGCGGGGAGGAGGAAGAGCAGTGGGGATAAGTAGTTGAATGACTGTTTCCTAAAGTTTCTCTGTAACCATCTGGATCCTCACTCTGGGTGAGAAATCTAAGTGGTAGGTGGCTAAATTGTGGCACCCAAATAAAGGAATCCAGTGACCAAATCCCTAAAAAACAAACCAGAACATAGTCCGTTGACATGTCAGTGAATATGTTACTAAATCAGTATTTTCAGTGTAATCTTGGTGCCAGGCACTGCGATTCAAAAACTGAAGGGAAGAGTGAATTCTGCTCTCATCTACACTGGTGTGAATCCAATGTAGCTCCTTTCACTTCACTGGAGTTACTCTGGATTGACACTGGTGTAAAAGACAGCAGTTTCTGTCCAGAGATTTACAGTGCGCTATTGCCAGAGGGCAACCATGACGTACAGTGTTGGTCGTAAGCTTATTCTTACCATTAAACAACTGTATGCCAAGGCCAACAGTGCAGTTCTCGTCAATGGCACAATAGGAGAGTAGTTTTGCACCACTGTTGGAGTCCAGCAAGGCTGCCTTCTTTCGCCCACACTGTTCAACATCTACTTGGAGCACATAATGACCAATGCCCTAGAAGATCACATAGGCACAGTCAGCACTGGGGGACGAACAATCTCAAATCTTCGGCCTGCTGATGATGTTGACGGCCTGGCAGGCAGTGAAGATGAACTTGCCAACCTTGTGAAATGATTGGATGAAACCTCTGCAAAATATGGCATGGAAATCCGGGCAGAGAAAACCAAGCTGATGACAAACGTGACGGGATCAGCTCACTATCATTGTTGATGGACAAGAGCTGGAGACAGTGAAACAGTTAAACTGTTTGGGGGCAATCATCACTGATGAAGGATCCAAGGCAGAACTTTGGGCAAGAACTGTGCAAACCACAGCAGTGGCAAAGCTAAAGCCAATTTGGATTCTAGGGAGATGTTCTTATTCCTCCAAACTGAAACTGCTGCACACATTGGTCATCTCCACTTTTCTGTATGCGTGCGAGACATGGATCCTTACGGCAGAACTTGAACGGAATATACAGGTAGTAGAGATGAGATGCTTCCGTAAAATCCTGGGCATCTCCTACTTCGACCACATCACTAATGAAGAGGTCTGCAACATCATCACCCAATGCGCTGGGTCATATGAAGACCTCCTGATGACCGTGAAGAAGCGCAAGCAGAAGTGGTATGGCCATGTAACAAGATCATCTGGCCTATCCAAGATCATCCTCCAAGGGACAGTACAGGGGAAGAGAAGAGGTAGACGGAAGAAGAGATGGATTGACAACATAAAAGAGTGGACAGGAATGCACTTCGGAGACTCAAGCGCTGACACACAATCATCAGGGGTGGAGACAATTGGTTGATTGCTCATCAGTGACGGTGCCCCAACAACCAGTGCGGTTATGGGAGTGATGATGATGATGATTGCCAGAGGCCTACCTCTGAAATAGATGAGTGATTTCCTTTGAAGCAGAGATGCAGCTGGTCCTCCTTCATCACCACCACCACCCTGCTTTGGGTAGGAGCTGGTGCAATGGCTGTGACTTGGATTCCAGAGCCTATGAATTACAGGGATGAAAGGCCAAATCTAGGGTTGCCAACTTTGTAATATTTAAAAACTGGACACTCTAGCAGGAGTGCCAGAACCACCCCTGCCCCACCTCTTTCCCCAAGACCCATCCCCTGCCCTGCCTCTTCTCCCAAGGCCCTGGCCCCTATTTATTCCTTTTCCCCTGTCCCCCCTCCTCCTACTGCTTTTCCCCTCTCTTCTCTTCCCCTCTGCTGGGTCAGGAGGAACTGTTCTGCGGAGCCGGAGCTGGGAGTTGCAGCCACCCAACGCAGGTAGGAGGTGGCCCTGGCTGAGTAGGGCCTGGTGCTGGTGATGACCCGGCACCTCCCCCACCATGCAGTAACTGGACTTCAGGTGTCTGGTCAGTAGATGTGACAGGACACTGTCAGGTCCCCTTTTTAACCAGACACCGGACTCTCTGGTTGAAAACGGGACATCTGGCCACCCTAGCCAAATCCCAGTTCATTAGCAACAAAAAGAAAGATGAAGTACAACCCGTGCTTCTGAACTTGGCATTCTTAGTAGCAGAGCAAGTCAAAAATTGCCTAATAAAACAGTTTTCTGATGGAAAATGCTGATTCAACCAGGTCATAGGAACATAGCTATTGTGTTGCAAATGTCAACAAACTATGGAAATGTTTCATTTCAGCATTATCATTTTTACTTTTTTATGTAATAGTCAAAACGATAAATGAAAATGAAACTATTTGGTAGAGTTGAAATGAATTCACAGAGTAATTTGTTTTTCAAATCTGTCCTGATTTGGGACTGAACAACATTTTGGAGAATTTCCATGCCATGGAAATTGTGTTTTTTCAGCCAGTTCTTCTTAGTTGATCCTCTTTATTGTAAAAAGAAGAACAGGAGTACTTGTGGCACCGTAGAGACTAACAAATTTATTAGAGCATAAGCTTTCGTGGACCACAGCCCACTTCTTCAGATGTACCTGCAGCAGGGCCTGGGCTCAATTCCCTTGTCTCTTCTCTGTCCCTTCTGTTATATCCCAGGGAGGGTTCCCAGCCTGCCCTGCTCTTAAAGGAACAGCATCCTTTGATAGGCCCACAAAGTTGTGAAACATGGTTCTGGCCCAACTGGGATGAGAATCATGCCCAGAATAACTGTCTGAGTGAGACGTATTTCATCTCTGATAGTTACCTAAGCACAATTAGGACATCTCTGTTTCCCTGTTCTCATACAAAGAAGAAAACATGTTACAATGAAGTAGGCTACAACCCGGTTTCATAACTGTAGTTAAAGCTCTGCCTACACTTATAAAATGAGTGTATCCCTTTAGGTATCAGGCAGAACTGTGGGTAAATGGACAGGATACTTTAAGTGCTTTTCACTGTGAACTGATCAAAGCAGGGGCACCAGAACAGGGAGGGGAACCGGGGGCCATGGCCTCATCACTTTTTTCCAGCCATAAAGGGCAGGATCAAACCTGAGACCTCTGGCGCTTAGTGCATGAGTCTCTTCTGCATGAGCTAAAAGCTGTATGCCTGTTAGCTAAAGCGGTAGAACAGACTGATTAATTTCTCTCTCTCTAAGTGGTCTCAGTGCCACGAGATGGGCCAGAACACCACCCCCAGGAAGTGTGTGGGTTACAATGGCAACTTTGAAATTTTTATTTTGAAAACAAATTGAAATCAGAGCATTTTGATCAATTATAATGTGCTATAAAATAAGAGCCTCAATCGGAATGAAACTTTTTCATTATGTTGAAATGAAACATTTTGATCAATTCCAAATGATTTTTTTATTTTGAAATGCAGTGAATTCCCCCTGAAAGGACATTCCAAGTTTCAGCCAGCTCTAATGTTATATCTGAATCCTCACTACCCCCCCCCCCCCCGATTATTCTAGCACACCGTTGTATGGCAATACTCTGCCAAAAATCTTCACATGATCCCAGGGAGAGTTTTCCCATCCATACTGGCAATAAAAAAAATTAGGTACAACATGGCTGGCTCCTAACCACGTCAGGGAACCACAGGTTGTCTGGCTGGGTAGATGAGACATTAATGAAGCCTGTTTAGGATCCATCTGTATTGTAGAAATAAGCATGTTGTTGGATCTGATTGCAACAGAGCTGTCCCCTGACACAGTTAAATGAGCGTTTTCTAGTTCAGGGCAGACAGGACCCAACCCTGTTTCAGGAGTGGACAGGGTACTCGCTTAGGCGGCGTGAGACTGGAATTCAACTCAGGCATTGACCTGCTGTGGGACCTTTGGGGAGTCGCTTTGCATCTGTTTCCATCTCACCCTTTACCTGTCTTGTCTTTTGAGACTGAGCTCTTTGGGGTAGATCAGGGGTATGGCACGTGTGCCGAATGTGGCACGCGAGCTGATCTTCAGTGGCACTCACGCTGCCCAGGTCCTGGCCACCGGTCCAGGGGGCTCTGCATATTAATTTAATTTTAAAAGAAGCTTCTTAAACATTTTAAAAACCTTATTTACTTTACATACAGCAATAGTTTACTTCTATATTATAGACTTCTAGAAAGAGACCTTCTAAAAACATTAAAATGTATGACTGGCACGCGAAACCTTAAATCAGAGTGAATAAATGAAGACTCGACCCACCACTTCTGAAAGGTTGGTGACCCCTGGGGTAGAGCCTGTCTCACTATGTGCATCTACAGCACCCAGCACTATGGGGCCTCTCAACTTAGGGCACGTCTTCACTGGCAACGTTAAAGCGCTGCCCCTCCACAAGGGGAATAGCGACCAGCACTGGGAGCACGGTTCCCGTGCTGGTGCACTGTCTACACTGGCACTTTACAGCGCTGAAACTTGCAGCGCTCACGGCAGTGGCGGTGGCGGGGGGGGGGGGGTGCAGTTTGGGTGAGCATGCTCAGTACACCCAAAGTAGGGAATTGGGAGCAGGAGCTGTTTGCGTCGTTACACCGGCACTGGGCTCCTGCAGGCAAGGGGAGGTGGCACAGCCGGAGGAGCGAGGGGGGGGGGGGGGGGGCGCCCCCAGGGGCGCGGGGGGGGGCGCAACATGGCAGCCCGCAGCGTGGCCGGAGGAGCCATGGGCCACAGGGGCAGCACGGCACGGCTGGAGGAGCCATGGGGGGGGCGCAGTGCGGCTGGAGGAGGAGCAAAGGGGGCGTGGCCAGAGGAGGAGCCAAAGGGGGGGCGCCTTTTTAATGTTTGCTCCCCCTGCTCTTAGAACCTGGCTACGCCACTGGCTCACGAGGGTGTTTTTTCACACCCCTGAGCGAGACCGTTGCAGCGCTGTAAAGTGGCAGTGTAGACAGGCCCTAAGTTCCTGTCTACACTGTAGAATGGAACTGTGCTTCAGGCATGTCCGATTGTAACGGATCCACCCCTCTGGGGCTGACCCTTGCTAATAAGGAATGAAGGAGGTTGCATGCCTGCAGCTAGCTGGAAGTGGAGAATTCCTCTCCGTTGGCACCCAGGACCAGGAGGGCTCAGTTGTTTACAAGCCCAGCCTTTGTTCAAGTGTATAAGAATGCCAAAGAAGATATTAACAACCCCACCCACGCGTGAAAGATGCTGTCCAAGATAACAGGCAGCTGCCAGCTACCGGAGGCTCAGCATCCAGTAAGAAGCTGAAGGTTGGGAGGCCGTTTACAGGAAGCCGAGAAAAAGAGATAAAAGTGTGGGTCAACAATACAACAAACTCCTGTGCGGTTTGGATGCTGGGGATGGTGTCACCTCAGCGTCCGTTTCCTACACACTGTGGGGCTCAAGTTTGCTTTCTGTATCCGGAGGCCATAATGGTTTGGAGCTGGGGGCTGCAGGGCGGGGTCAGCACAGGAGCTGGCGCCCCCCCAGGGACTTCCGCCCTGGCTGTGGTCCTGCAGCCATTTCAGAAGTGTGAAGCGGAGACATGAGCGAGACTTCAGGAGCATTGTGTGTGACTAGTCACTCAAGACGTGGCCCAGTCCTCCTCCTAGGAGAACAATACAAACTGGCAGTGTATCTAATGTGTATTTACACCTCTGCCACACACAAAAACAACAAGAAGTGAGGGGTTTTTTTACCCACGAAAGCTTATGCCCAAATAAATCTGTTAGTCTTTAAGGTGCCATCGGACTCCTTGTTGTTTTTGTGGGTACAGACTAACACAGCTACCCCCTGATACTTCACTCACACACACACACACACAAATGACTAGTTCAGGAAATAGTAGCACCCCATCTCCACTAGCATCCCTCATGCCTTAGTGCTTAGCTCCTGCACGCCTGCCTGTTCTGCATTCTGTCCCCATCCCTTGGCCTGAACGCTGCGTTAGTGTTGTTTGTATTACGGTGATGTCTAGAAGCGCCAACCCATTTCAGGGCCCTATTCTGCTGGGCATGGTTCGATCACAGAATGAGACCATCCCTGCCCCGAAGAACTTGCCGTCGAAGGCTATGGCCGCACTATGAGCGAGGGGGAGGAATCCCCCTGTCCGTGTACACGGACTCCCGCTAGCCTTCGTCGAGCTAGCGCGAGTATCAATAGCAGCGTCGCCGTGGCAGCGCAGCAGGGCTGAGCCATGCTGGGTACGGGCTGTGACATCCGCTTGAACTTCACACATTCATTTAGTGAGTAAATGATTCCAGCGATTGTATCAAAAGACAGTTTCATAACATCGTCATAAGTTAGTTCCCACGGTCATCGTCCCGGGGCGGGAAAGGCAAAGTGTGTTTCCTTCCCCTGTCCCCCTCAGGTCTAATTACATCTCCAAAGACCCCCCACCCCTAAACACAGAGTAAGGCCATGTCAATACGTGCAGCTGCAGTACATCTGGTGCAGACGCTCTATGCCCATGGGAGAGAGCTGTCCTGTCAGCATAAAAAACGAACGGCAGAAGCTATGGCGGCAGGTGCCGCTCTCCGACGTAGCGCTGTGCACACAAACGCTTATGTCGGTGTAATTCGTCTCGCCACCCCGAGCAGCCTTTCCCCCCGCAGCCTCCCTAGCTTTGGACCTCCTGCCATCACCGCTGCCCCGGCTGGATTGTCTGGGGGAATCATCTGCTTTGTCTCCTGCATGCCCTGTTGGAGAAAAAGGGACCCCTTCTGGCCCCGGGTTTGGAGCAGCAGCTCCAGTTTCTTCTGATCAGCAGCTGCAAGACCTCACTGTGCACACACCTGAGCGACACATAGACTGTTGTGCAGATGTAGCCTACGGGCCACCTTTTCCCTCTCCTTAACATCTGCACTTTCCCAAGCGGTTCTGGGCTTTCCCCGCCCTTTACCAGGGAGCATGAATTTGTCAGCAGTTTTAGCACCCAGGTCCTCCCGCATTCCAGAGGAGCTCTGAGACAGGTCACCTTGCAGCCGGGCCTAGCACCTCCCAGCAGCGTTCCGGCCCACCGCACTGCCTAGCAGAATTAGTGTCTCACTTGCTCTAACGCAGTTCTGCCTCCCAACATATCCTAGTTCTACCAATGTCCATCGCTCCCGGCAAATGTCCATCGCTCCCAGCACCGACTCCATTTCCTGCGTGAGGGCAGATAACGAGCTCTCCCTCTCGACCACTGAGTCTGGCCCTGGCAGGCTTACACCCGAGACCTCGGCGTTTAACACTGTTACATCATTACTGGAAATAACACATCAGGAAAAATGACTTCCCACCTTCCCATAGTCAGAATCCCCGAACGACCGTTAGTGTCCCTATTGACTCAGGCTACCAGCAGGGTGATGGGATCCATCATACCCACCTTTGTTTGCCTGCTAGATCTGGCACACCTTATGTCCATCCTCCTGGGTCCCATGGGACCCTCTTCTCCAGTTTGAGCTGCCTGCGTTTGTCCTGGCCTGCAAGCTTCTGTTGCTCCAGCTCTGCCTCTTCACTCTGACTCCCGGCCTCCAGCTCCATCCATCTCGCCACCATGAGCAGCCTTTCCCGCTGCAGCCTTCCCAGCTCTGGACTTCCTGCCATCACCGCTGCCCCGGCTGGATTGTCTGGGGAATCATCTGCTTCGTCTCCTGCGTGCCCTGTTGGAGAAAAAGGGACCCCTTCTGGCCCCGGGTTTGGAGCAGCTGCTCCAATTTCTCATGGTTTTGTCATGAGTCTCGTGGTAATTGTTTTCCTCAAAGCCCCAGCTCCTGGATTCAAGTGGAGATGTGGTGATTTCAGCCTTCATTCTTAAAACAAAAGTAAGTTTCCAGCCCTCATGGCTGTGGAGAAAGCTTCCAAATGACCCTAAGGCTCAAAAAGCAGAAGGCAAATAAACATTATTTTACACAATCTCATGATTTTAAAGCCAATCTCATGATTTTTGCCAACCCCAGATAGTCAATCTTGCTCTTCTAACTGCTTCTTGGTGAGCTCCGTGTATGTTTCTTGGCTCATCCTACCTTTTCTGACGCTCCATTCACCTCACACTTTCTCTTGTTCTATTTCCCTTACCTGAAATAAACAAACAGAAAATAACGAACTGGGAACAGACCAAGAAAAGGTTCCAATCTTGTCATTCTCTTACAGTCCAGTGTACCAGTGCCTGGAGTCTGATTCTTAGCAAACTGATTGTAAATTCAGCCACCACTCTGCACTGAGATGCATCTGAAGAAGTGAGGGTTTTTTTACCCATGAAAGCTTATGCCCAAATAAATCTGTTAGTCTTTAGGGTGCCACCAGACTCCTTGTTGTTTTTGTGGATACAGACTAATACGACTACCCCCTGATACTTGTGCACTGTGGTGGTTCTCAGGGTACCCAGGACTACGAGTCACCTTGTTCCCCCCCACACATACCTCCAGCAACAGAGAGAGCTGACATTGTCACCCTGACACCTCCCTGTTAGCCATCCAAACAATTTGCTCTGGGCTAGGCCAGCCTTCACTTTGCCTTGCAGGTTAACATAGGTGCAACCCGGTCCCTGAGCCCCTTCAAAGCGTGCCCCTGTGGTGTCCAGTCCCTTATCCCCCAAACCCTCCCCAGTAATACCAGATTTGCTGCCCCCCCCCCAAAAAATGTACACACCAGCTTGAATGATCCAACTCAGGATCAGCACTTTGCTAAATACTACAATGCTGAGACATACTTAGAGTGAAAACAATCATAAGTTTATTATCAAAGATCAAGATTTAAGCGATAGTGAGTGAGGAAACAGAAGGGTTACCAGTAAAAGAGAATCCTAACACTAGTCCTAGAGACTAAATTTAACAGGTTAAATAAGCACAGCGCCCCCCAAATGTCCTTGGCCGTGTTTTCAACCAAGCCCTGGTTGAGTTGTGTTCACAGCTGCATTTTTCATTGCCCATTATTTCCTAGGTGCAGGAGAAAGGGGTGTGTTTTTTGCCTTACTCTTGTATTCCCCAGGTTCATTGTCTGTCCCTGGACACAGGAGAACCAGTCCCCTGTGGTTCAGTCTTCAGTGTCTTATTCCGGGTTGATCTGGTATGTGATTGGGGCTTCCACTGTGTTGGCTGACAAGGCTTAATTTACATGTGGCCGGAGAGACGGGTGAATACACATCCTTTGTCTGGCAGAAACCTGTTTGTCAACCCTGCCTTGATACTGACTTTACATAGTATCTGTACATTCATTTCACAAGGGTGTTAATGATCAGTGTGAGCCTGGCTTCCCCTGAAGATCTTACATAGGGTGACCAGATGTCCCGATTTTATAGGGACAGTCCCCATTTTGGGGGCTTTTTCTTATATAGGCACCTATTACCCCCCACCCCCGTCCCGATTTTTTACACTTGCTGTCTGGTCACCCTAATCTTACATGACCCTTTGGTGAGACAGAATGTACCTACCAGGATATTCTTTTAACCCTTTAGCAAGGGGGTTAGCACCAGCGGGTTCTTAGGGTCACACCCACCCGCGGGTTTCAGGCAGGTGTTTAGCTGGCACAGCTCAGCCATGCCTCCACGGTCACTATCTGTGCTACGGTGCCTACACTGCTGTTTATACTTGTGCTTGATCAATGAGAGCTAGCGTGAGGACGTGTACATGAGCAGGGGAATCACAGCCCTACCTCATAGTCTAGACACAGCATAAATAGACAAGACAGATCAAGGGTGAGTGAGGAAACAGAGAAGGGAAGTGTCCTGACCAGGGCCACTCAGTAGATCAGTGATGGAACGGGAGCCAGATCTTCCAACTCCCAGGCTCTATGACAAAAATGCTAACAACTTATTTCTTAAAAAATCTTATACAATTAGCCTGTCTGAAGCCTCTGTGGGGGGAAAGGTGAAAATTAAATTCTTCGTTTCAGAGGAGGCATTTTCAACAGCTTCTTCCTCCTAAACTACTGACCTGCTTTAATTCTAACTTTCCTTAAAATTCCCTCTTTATCTGAAGAGTGAGCATTGTAAATCTGCAACAAGAACAGGAGTCCTTGTGGCACCTTAGAGACTAACAAATTTATTAGAGCATAAGCTTTCGTGGGCTACAAACCACTTCTTCGGATGCATTGTAAATCTGGTGCTGATACGCAGACTAATACTTTCAAACGTGACTAGTGATTTTGCATTGGTCTTTGCTGCAGAGGATGCGAGGGAGATTCCCACACTTGATCCATGCTTTTTAGGTGACAAAACTGAGGAGCTGTCCCAGACTGGGGGGGCCTCAGTAGAGGAGGATTTGGAACAAGTTGAAAAACAGTAATAAGTCACCAGGACCAGATGGTATTCATCCAAGAGTTCTGAAGGAATTCAACTATGAAATTGCAGACCTGTGATATGTAACCTATCGCTTAAATCAGCCTCTGAGCCAGATGACTCGAGGATGGCCAATGCAATACTGATTTTTATTTTTATTTTTTTTTAAAAGGTTCCAGAGGCAATCCTGGTAATTACAGGCCAGTAAGCCAACTTCAGTACCAGGCAAATTCCTTGAAACTATAGTAAAGAACAGAATTATCAGACGCATGGATGAACACAATATGTTGGGAAAGAGTCAACATGGCTTTTGAAAAGGGAAATCATGCCTCATCAGTCTATTAGGATTCTTTGAGGGGGTCAAAAAGCATGTGGATGTGGGTGATCCAGTTGATATAGTGTACTTAGACTTTCAGAAAGCCTTTGACAAGGTCCCACACCAAAGACTTTTAAGCAAGGCAAGCGATCAGTCATGGGACAAGAGGGAAGGTCCTTTCGTGGATCAGTAACTGGTTAAAAGACAGGAAACAAAGAGTAGGAATAAATGGTCAGTTTTTACAATGAAGACGAGAGATAAATAGTGAGGTGCTTGAAGGATCTGTACTGGGCCCAGGGCTGTTCAACATTTCATAAATAATCTAGAAAAGGGGGTGACCAGTGAGGTGGCAAAATTTGCGGACAATACAGAATTATTCAAGATAGTTAAGACCAAAACGGACTGCAAAGAGTTACAAAGGGATCTCACAAAACTATGTAACTGGGTGACAAAACGGCAGCTGAAATTCAGTGTTCATTAGTGCAAAGCAGGGCACACTGGAAAGCATAATCCCAACTATACATACAAAGTGATGGGGTCTAAATTAGCTGTTACCACTTAACAAAGAGATCTTGGCGTCATCATGGATAGTTCTCTGAATACATCTGCCCAATGTGCAGTGGCAGTCAAGAAAGCTACCCGAATGTTAGGAACCATTAGGACAGTGATAGATAATATGACAGAAAATATCATAATGCCACTACATAAATCCGTGGTACAGCCACACCTTGAATACCGTGTGCAGTACTGGTCACCTCATCTCAGAAAAGGTCTAGTAGATTTGGAAAAGGTACAAAGAAGGGCAACAGAAATGATTAGGGATATGGAACAGCTTCCATATGAGGAGAGATTAAAAAGACTGGCACTGTTCAGCTTAGAAAAGAGACCACGAAGGGTGGAAATTATAGAGGTCTATAAAATCATGCATGGTGCAGAAAAAGTGACTAGGGAAGCGTTATTTACTGCTTCACATAACATAAGAACATGGGATCCCCCAATGAAATTAATAGGCGGGTGTTTTAAAACTAACGTAAGGAAGTATTTCTTCACACAACTCACAGACAACCTGTGGAACTCATTGCCAGATGCTGAGGTGAAGGACAAAAGTATAACTCGGTTTTAAAAAAGAGTTAGATAAGTTCCTGGAGGATATGACCATCAATGGCAGTTAGCCAAAATAGTCAGGGATGCAACCCCACATTCTGGGTGTCCCTAAACCTCTGACTGCCAGAAGCTGGAACTGGACGACTGAGGATGGATCATTTAATATTGTCCTGTTCTGTTCATTCTCTCTGAAGCGCCTAGCACCGGCCACAGGATACCGGGCCAGCTGGGCCATTGGTCTGATCCAGTATGGCCGTTCTTATGGTCGTATGCTGTGGAAGGGGGGAGAGCCCCCGTTGCTTCGTGTGGGCGTTGCAATCCCTTCCAGAGCTCCACGGCGACAGTGCACACTGCACAACTCACGGCGACGGTACAGCATGCTCCCCTCCTTGCAGTGGGCTAGATGCAAGGTGGAGGGGGAGCAGTATCACGGCTTTGCCTCCTTCCCACCCTGCCCTTCTTCCCCGTAGGGCCCTAGCAGTTAGCTTCCCCCAAGCACAGGGACTGTGACTGGTGCATGCACTGGATATACAAGGGGGCGGAGGGTGAGAATGCTCCTTATGCCATCTCCTGCCTGCACTTTGGAAGGGCCAGGTGCTATATTACCCCGAAGAGACAGAAGAGCAGAGCTGGAGCCAGAAAAATGGCTCAGAGAAGGGTGTGAGATAAACCAGAGTGTGGGGAGGGGCCTGCCTTATCTGTCACCTCCTTGCTCTCTCCTGTTTGCTTATCCTGCTGCAGAGCCACCCTTCCGCCCCGTCTGCCCAGCTTACACCCCCATTAGCTTCACCTCTGAGTTTGCCCCCACCCGGCTCATGCAACAGCAGGAGAACAACAAACAGGAAGCATTACTCATTTCTTAATCATCTGCAAATATCAGCCCATGGGTTCCTGCGTGGAGTCCTGGGCTTGGGCACCCAGAGATGGGTTAAGAACCGAACCCCCCAGACCTCGAACTCTGTGACACCCTGGGCAG
This sequence comes from Trachemys scripta elegans, assembly GCF_013100865.1. NCBI lineage: Eukaryota > Metazoa > Chordata > Testudines > Emydidae > Trachemys > Trachemys scripta. The sequence goes on along the minus strand of NC_048319.1, from coordinate 9,920,915 downwards.
TGGGAGATGCAGAGGAGGGGAACCACTCATCAATCCCGGTGGGTGGAGGAGCAAGGGACAGGACAAGCAGTGGCGAGGGAGGGGAGTGGAATTTCCTACAGCAATCATTTCTGAGAGTGTTCTCATCACCGTAAGTTGTCTCTACCTGCTCTGGGGGATGCAGGAAATAGACATGCTTGTGGTTTCTTTTAATCTTTAAGCATCACTGTGGCAAATTTCACACCTGAAGAGTGAGTGCAGTGTCTTGGTTGCCTTTCCGAATTCCAGTGAGTACAGTAGGCTTGTCACCGCCGAGCCAGAGGGGGCCACGGCCAGGCGGCTCACCGGGCAGTCCCCTGGGTTTTTCCACCAGGATGACCGCAAGGCTGACGTGTTAATGCTGCTCTGCAGTGCTAGATGGATGGTAGTAAGAGCTGGATTGGCTGCCCATGGGAGGTAGGCCTTGCTAACCGCCTTGACCAGATGAGCTTTGCTGATGTGCTTCGCCCTGACCGCCTCTGGGGTATTGCTATTATAGTTTGAATTGTAGTAGCAATAAGAGACCCCATGCAATGAAAAGATGGTCTCTTCCCCCAAGCGCTCACAGTCTAAGGAACTCGGGGTGCATGTCCTCCCTGACTTGTTCCCACCATGCCCTTTCTTCCGGCCAGCGCAGGTGCTGTAAGTGCCCTTTGTGGTCAAGTCTTCTCTCAGTGGCACACCTGACCACTAGGAAATGGACAGAGAGATCCCCAAGGGTTGTGAGGGGCTGGGGCACAGCGGCGAATGCAAGCCACTGAGAGTCAGGACTCCTGGGTCCCGTTCACGGCTCTGTCACTGACGCACCATGTGACCCTGGGCAAGTCAATTAACCTCATTTTTGCCCTTCAGTAAAATGGATAGAACATGACAGGGGAGATCTCACAAATGGCAGCTGGGGGCCGAACCTCCATAGGCAATTCCCTTTGGCTTTCAGTGGGCGCCCAGTTGCTCCTCTGTGCCTGTGAGTTGGATTGTGTCATTTATGGCCCAGCCCTGCACAGCCACAGGGAGAACACTATGAGGGCTCTGAGTGGCAGAACTCCCTGGGGCATGGGGTGGAGGCCAAACTGTGACACCCCTTAATGCAGGCAATCAATTGCGTCTCAGAGGGGTGTATCTGACTCACACACCCTGCCAAAGCCGCTTGATAGTAGAGCCGCTAATGTACAATCTAAGCCTTGAAAAAAATTGTGTTCTAGGGGTTTGCCTAGAAGAAGAGCTATTACTACTGATCATTAATAGCATAGGAGAGTCACAAAGGACCTGATTCTCATCTCACTTACATAGGTTTGACTCACTGACTTCAGTGGAAATTTACTCTGCTGTGAGCAAGAAGAGAATAAGCCCCCTTACGTGGGAATCTCCTGTCTGTGCACTCAGGTTCTTCTGAAGATAGGAATGGGTCATTGTGGCTGGTTTCTGAACCACAGAAACTTTGCAGGGCTGGAGGGAGCAAGGGAGAGGTTTGCCATCTGAGATCCCAGATCTGGCCGGGGATTTTGCAAATGGGTTCTCTTTACAATGGGCCAAAGCAAAACCCTAGATACAAAGGTCCCCTAACCTTGGGAGTGTCTGACACCCAGATCTGAATTTTGCATCACTTATAGAACGAACCGCACTCTTGGGCAGTGGCAAACATGCACCGCGGTGGCAGTCCTCAAAAGCAAGTGAAATTACATCAGCTGTGTCATGAGACAAACTGAACAAACTGGTAGGCAACGTCCCATAGGAAGAAATTTTTTTTTTTTTTTTTTAATCTGAGGGATAAAGGAGTTCGGGTGAGCTGTCAGTTTCTCAATATTGAAGGCATAGGCGCACCCGTGGGGAAAAATTAGTGGGTGCTCTGCACCCACTGGCAGCCAAGCTCCCCTCACTCCCTGCCCCACTTTCTCCTCCCCTGAGCAGGCTGCATCCCCGCTCCTCGGCCTACCTCCCAGCACTTCCCACCCGGCCGCCGCCAAACAGCTGTTTGGCAGCGTTAGCATGCTCCGGTGGGCGGGGGGGAGCGGGAACGTGGTGCGCTCAGGGGAGGAGGCGGAGAAGAGGCGGGGGCAGGGATTTGGGAAAGGAGTTGGAGTTGGGGCAGGGACTTTGGGGAAGGGGTTGGAATGGGGGTGGGGTGGGGCGGGGCGGGGGGGGTTGAGCACTCTCGGGAAAGAGGGAAAGTCGGCGCCTATGATTGAAGGCACAACTGCAAATTATCCAGATGCAAAGGAAAGATAAGAAGAATGGTCAGGGGCCAATATGGCTCCATCAGGAGCTCTTTAATGACCTGAAAATCAAAAAGGAATCTTACAAAAAGTGGAAACACAGAATAGTTACTAAGAAGGACTGATAGCTTGGTGGTTTGAGCATTGGCCGGCTAAATCTAGGGTTGTGAGCTCAATCCTTGAGGGAGCCATTTAGGAATCTGGGTCTTGGCCCCTCTCCGAGTAGGGGGCTAGACTAGATGATCTCCTGAGGTCCCTTCCAACTCAGATATTCTATGACTGCAAAAGAATAATGTGAGTGTATATAGGGTTAAAATCAGGAAGGCTAAGGTACAAACTGAGTTACACCTAAGCATGGGACATCAAAGGTAATAAGAATAGGTTCTTTAAATACATTAGGAACAAGAAACAGCTGAAAGAAAGTGTGGGAAAGGGGAGCTGATCACATCAAGTAGGCTGAGGTGTTTAATCCCTGTTTTGATTCGGTCTTCATTAAAAAGGTTAATGGTGACCAGACACTCAGCACAATTAATATTAACAACAAAGGGGGAGGAACACAAACCAAAACAGGGAAAGAAGAGTTTTAAGAATATTTAGCTACGTTAGATGTATTGAAGTTGCCAGTGTCTGATGAAATTAACCCTAGGGTACTTAAGGAACTTGCTAAACAAACTGTTAACAATTATCTTTGAGAACTTCTGGAGGACACAGGAGGTCCCAGAGGACTGGAAAAGGGCAAATATAGCACCTATATTTAAAAAGAGGAACAAAGAGGACCCAGGAAATTATAGCCCAATCAGTCTAACTTTGATATCTGGAAGGAAACTGGAACCAATTATGAAACAATCAGTTTGTAAGCACCTAGAGGATAATAGGGTTAGAAGAAATAGCCAGCATAAATTTATCATGAACAAATCATGCCAAACCAATCTGATTTCCTTGACAGGTTTAGTGGCCTAGTGGATAAGGGTGAAAGCAATAGATGTGGTATATTTTGATTTCAGTCAGGCTTTTCACACAGTCCCACATGATATTCTCATAAGCAAACTAGGAAAATGTGGTCTAGGTGAAATTATTATAAGGTGCATGCACAGCTGGTGAAAGACCACACTCAAAGAGTAGTTATCAATGGTTTGCTGTCAAACTGGGAGGGTGTATGAAGTGGGCCACACAAGGGTTGGTCAATATTCAATATTTTCATTAATCACAGGGTTGGAAGGGACCTCAGGAAGTCATCTAGTCCAACCCCCTGCTCAAAGCAGGGCTAATCCCCAGACAGATTTTTGCCCCAGATCTCTAAATGGTTCCCTCAAGGCTTGAGCTCTCAACGCTGGGTTTAGCAGGCCAATGCTCAAGCCACTGAGCTATCCCTCCCCCCAGTTTTAGAATGACTTCGATAATGCAGTGGAGTGTATGCTTATAACATTTGCAAGCTGGGAGGGGTTTTGTGCACTTTGGAGGAGAGGATTAGGATACAGAATGACCTTTACAAATTAGAGAATTGGTCTGAAATCAACAAGATGAAATTCAATCAAGATACGTGCAAAGTATTACACCTGGGAAGGAAAAATCAAATGCACGTCTGCAAAGTGGAGAATAATAGAAACAGAATAGGTGGTAGTACTGCAGAAAAGGACCTGGGAGTTATAGTAGATCACAGATTTAATGAGTCAGCAGTGTGATGCAGTTGTGAAAAAGGCTAATTTCAGACTGGGGTGTATTAACAGGAGTGTTGTATGGCAGACACAGGCAGTAATTGTCCTGCTCTCCTCAGCAGTGGCGAGGCCGCAGCTGGAGTACCGCGTCCAGATCTGGGCACCACACTGTGACGTTGCACTCTATATGATTTTATGAAAGTGTGCTGATGAGTGTGAATATAATGTAACTGGAATATGCTTCATGCAAAAGGTCTCTTGTAAGGTATCATTACAAAGTTTATAATCTACTGAGTGTGGTCATCCTATTTGTATGAATGTATCACTCTTGTATCTGAAACTAGAAATATAAAATATAACTCTGAGGGCCTATCGCAATTATGCAAAATGTGGGCCATTAATGGTGGTTTGGAATCTTGATGGCTCCCGTCAACCATGACAATTGACTGCAGATGGCTCTGTTTTACTTGTAAGTCTTCCTGTATACGTGTGTGCTGGCAAGTGGGTAATGAAGTTTTACAGTGACAGGGTAAAATGGATTTATTTGGAGTTTAGACCCCATTGGGAGTTGGGCATCTGAGTGTTAAAGACAGAAACACTTCTCTAAGTTACTTTCAGTTAAGTCTGCAGCTTTGGAGCGCGTGGTTCAGACCCTGGGTCTGTGTTGGAGCAGACTGGCGTGTCTGGCTCAACAAGACAGGGTGCTGGATTCCCAGGCTGGCAGGGAAAGCAGGGGCAGAAGTAGTCTTGGCACATCAGTTGGCAGCTCCCAAGGGGTTGTATGGCAGACACAGGCAGTAATTGTCCTGCTCTCCTCAGCACTGGTGAGGCCTCAGCTGGAGTACCGCGTCCAATTCTGGGCACCACGCTTTAGGAACGATCTGGATAAATTGGAGAGAGTCCAGAGGAGAGCAACAAAAATGATAAAAGGTTTAGAAAACCTGACCTCCAAGGAAAGGTTAAAAAAACTAGACATGTTTAGTCTTGAGAAAAGAAGACTGAGGGGTGACCTGACAGTGTCTTCAGTGTTAAGGGTTATTATAGAGAGGATGTTGATGAATTATTCTCCATGGCCATTAAAGGCCGGACAAGAAGTACTGGGCTTAATCTGCAGCAAGGAGAGTTAGGTTAAATATTAGAAAAAACTTTCTAAGTCTCAGAGTAGTTAAGCCCTGGACCAGGCTTCCAAGGGAAGTTGTGGAATTACCATCACTGGAGGTTAAGAGCAGGTTGGACAGACCCCTGTCAGGGATGGTCTAAGTTTACTTGATCCTGGCTCAACGCACAGGGCTCTACTTGATGACCTCTCAAGGTCATGTTCAGTCCTATATTTCTCTGGTTACCCACCGCAAAACCACATCTCAAGAGGTATATTTATTATTCCAGCCATCCCCTGATTTGAAAAGTTTGGCTCAGCTCCCGACAGACAATCAAATACACTTAACACCTTTCTGGCAAGAATGAAGATTTTATTAGGCACAACGTCTGGACCCAGTTTTACAATACGGAGTGCAGATCTTCATAAATACAGTGGTTCTCTTCACATTAAGGGCATTCTTTCCCAAACGAGCTTAAGGAGGAGATGGGGACTATTATTTCTGTAGTCAGGTGGCTTTCTTCATCCTTCTACATTGTCTTATCATTTATGTATGCAGCACCCCCAGAGCTCGAGGTGCGTTCTAGACAAATAAACCAGATACAGTCCGTGCCCTGAAAAGCCTGCGACTTAAATGAAAACATCAATGTGACAAATAAAGAACAAAAATAGAAGGGAAGCAGGTAGAGTAATGCTCAAAAGTTAGATACAGATGTTACAGCAATATACAGCCAAGAAGCATCTTTGGCTAACACTTTATAGCCGCCCAGTGTGTATTTGCTACCGTCACAACATATTCTGCAGGGCTCTGTTAATTGAGTAGTAAGGTAAAACACATTTGTGTTGCTGGCACCCTATTAATGGGGAAGGCGGGGAAGGGATGTGAGGCAAAGCCGAGAAAACAAATCCTGGGTGCAAACCCTCCCAGATGTTGGGGGGGGGGTGTGGGGGTTGAAATTTAAGCCCCATTTTGCAAACGGCCTTTAAAACAGTCAGAATCAGAACTCCAGACCAGACATCCCCTGAACGTCCAAATCTGGATCTGGAACTAGAACCATAATTCGTGGCTTGAGCTCGTGTCTGACTTTAAGTTTGGAGACGGACATTAGGTAGCTCCTTAACTGAGGTGCTCAGAGCATGGAACAGATAGAGCTTGAAGGAACTCATAGCAGAGCCACAATGATTTAAGGGTGTTCGGGAAGGATGAAAGTTGAACATAACGAAGCGCGTGTGCCTCATCTAAGGAATGGCCAAGGAAAGACCCTGATATCTATGTACAGTATTTGAAGCATGTACCTACTACAGAGGGAGAGGAATTCTTTGAGCTCGGCCATAGGGTCTAGCCAGGTACAACAAGATGAAATTAAGCCAAGGAAAATTTAGGGTGGGAAATCAGGAAACATTTCTTAATGGCAACATCTGTTAGACCAGGGGTGGCCAACCTGAGCCTGAGAAGGAGCCAGAATTTACCAATGTACATTGCCAGAGAGCCACCGTAATACGTTAGCAGCCCCCCATCCGCTCCCCAGCACCTCTTGCCTGCCGGCAGACCCCACCAATCAGTGCCTACTCCCCCCGCCCACTACAATCAGCTGTTTCAGGTGTGCAGGAGGCTATGAGGAGGAGCGAGGGCGTGGCAGACTCAGGGGCAGGGGCCTTGGGGGAAGGGTTGGAGTGGGGGCCGGGGCTTGGGGCAGAGCAGTGAGCACCCCCCCGCACATGGGAAAGTTGGCATCTATAGCTCCAGCCCCGGAGTCAGTGCCTAGACAAGGAGCCGCATATTAACCTCTGAAGAGCCACATGCGGCTCCGGAGCCACCAGGGCCGGCTCCAGGCACCAGCCCACCAAGCATGTGCTTGGGGCGGCACCTGGAGGGGCGCGGTGCGGCGCGGTGCTCCGTCCCGAGAGCAGACTGGGCTCACCACCTTCCCCGCGGAGCTCCGGCTGCCGGGGAGAGCGGAGCCGCAGCGGGGTCGCCGCCCTCCCCCAGCACTCTGGCCACTGGGGAGAGCGGAGCCGCGGCGGGCTCACCGCCCTCCCCCCGGCGCTCTGGCCGCCAGGAGAGCAGAGCCCCGGCTGGGCTCTCCGCCCTCCTCCCGGCACTCTGGCCAGTCAGGGAGAGTGGGGCCCCGGCCGGGCTCTCTGCCCTCCTCCCGGCGCTCCGGCCGCCAGCGGAGCCATGGCGGGCTCGCCACCCTCCCCCTGGCGCTCCGGCTGATCGGGGAGAGCGGGCCCGCGGCCGGGCTCAGCGCCCTCCCTTGCCACACTCAGGGGGGGGGAGGTGGGGGCGCGGCGGGAGGCTTTTTTGCCTGGGGCGGCAAAAAAGCCAGAGCCGGCCCTGGGAGCCACAGGTTAGATGGCAGAATAGTCTCCCAAGGGAAGAGAGGGGAACCCCAACACCTGGAACATTTAAAGTCTGTACACTACACTCAAGAAGATGTTGGAGTGAACAATTCTTCGCTAGTATGGATGGACTTGAAAACCTAACGAGTCTTTTCCACTGCTAGCTTCTTTACAGATCATTGTGCAATGGCACCAAGCATCTCCAGGTGCAATTGCCATGTCTGTTGATAGTACCATGTAATTCCCCTGCCACTACCTGGAGATCAAACTCTGAATTAAGGCCCGTCTCCACCAAGAAGATTCCTCCAGGAGTGCTATGATTGGCCCCTGGATCTAGTGTCCTATAGTTACCTCTCCATCTCAATGCAGTTCTTACTCTGCAGTGTTTGTGAACCTGTGCTCCTGGGAGCATCTGCTTTGGGGTTCAGTGAACACAGCACGAAGCTACGTACTGTAGGAACAGATGGATGGTACCATCCACTTGATACCCTGCTTCCAACAGTGACCAGAACCAAGTGCTTTGCAGAAACCCAGCCACACCCATAAGCACCTAATTGTGCTATACCATTGTGGGGAGCATTCTCCCAGAGATGGTGATGACCTGGGTATGCCCTTGAAACATGACGATAGAGAATATGTTAGAGTTATCTTGGCTGGGTTCGATTCCAAGGGCTCAGTTGCAGGTATTAGCCGCTGCCTGATGGTGGGGGACCATGAGGTTTAGAAATCAGGCTTAGTTCATGAACAGAAAAGAGCTACATTCATCCGATAACTTATTCACAGTGAATAATTTGAGCAGCTCTGTCCCTGAGACAGAAGGGATGCCAGGAGGCCTCTGGCTTTGGACACTGATAGCGCAAATCCAAAACGTCTGTCATGAAACACTTCCCCCAGCTATTGGTCAGAAACAAGGCTTTCCTTTCTCTGCGGTCGGTTAATGTACGTGTAACCCACTGGCCAGTGTATCCCGCTGGCTGCCTGATCCACAGAGAATGTGGGTCTATTCCGGCTCCTCCCTAGCGAGCCTGCCTCGTTAGTTTAAGCTGTAGAAACTCAGGGTTTCAGCTCTGGAGATTCTCAATTCAGTCCCTGCTGTTGGCCAACAGAGCAGCTGCTGCATAAACTCTCTGGCAGGAGCGGGAGTATCTAACCCTAAGCCAAACGCTAGCCCTCTGGAAGTTCAGCCTTGACTAATCTATACGGTCCCCTGTTAACTAAGGTGCCCATTTGGCTGGTGGAAGGAAATATAATCAAGTAGCTCTTACACAGCACTTTGTATTTTCAAAGCCCAGCACGCTGATAAGGGCTGAATCCCTTGAGTGGGCTCAGGAAGTAGGAAAGCACTTCTGTTCCCTCCACCCACCCCCGCGCATTTGCACAGGACCCAGAATCCTGGTAGCAATACTTGCTGGGCTACCTTCCTCTGTCTGAAACAGCAGGACGTCAAAGCATGCGACAGAACGTGTAGTGCGTGGCAGCAGGGTCCACATGGCAAGTTATGGCTACACTGATCATAGCAGGTATAGTACAGGCACTATGCATGTAGCTATGCGTTGCAGCGAAAGGCTGCAAGGAGTCAGCAGGGAAACGTTCCTGAAGTGGGGAGCTGCCAGAGACTTTCTCCGCTGCCTCCTAATGCCGGAGCCTTTCCCCACTGCCAGAGACTTTCCCTGCTGCCGGAGCCTTTCACTGCGGCAGGGAAGGGCTCTAGCAATGGGGAGGCAGTGGGACACTGCACTGCTAAAAGTAGCAGTGTAGACCTGGGAGTCCCCGCTTGGGTATGTAGTCAGCCGTGAAGGGTACATACCCTAGGGTTCATTTGTGTAGGGCACTTTACTCTACTCTGTGCCTCGCCATCAACACTGCTGTTTATACCCGTGCTAGCTGGGCGTGCAGTGTCTGTCCTAAGTGTACACGTACCTTTAGCGTGCAGCAGGCTGGTGCGTTGTACTTTCACACCCTGGCCTGTCGCACGCTACGTCTCCATATAGGCAAGCCCTGGAAAGTCCAGCAAACTGGTGACTGCTCAGCGTTTCTACTTTGGGTTTCTGGTTTGTAAATGAAAAGGGACAGGTTAAGCAGAAGGAGGCAAGGGGGGAGATGCTTCAGGGGGGCGGCGGAGTTCAGTCAGGATCAGGACCCTCCTGGCAGTCATTTCAACGGTGCTTTTTTGTTTTCCATGGGAAATTTTGCATGTTCAGCAGAAATTCTAATATAGAAACATTTCAGCCGAAACCAAAACATTTTGGCCCAAAAAATGAAATATTTTGATTTGGAAATGTTGCGGTGGTGCCTTATGCTCCCATTCTCTTCCACCGGCTGGGCTCCCTGGGTGAGCTACATTTCCCATGATGCACCATGGTCTCCCTTCTTGGAAAAGGGCAGCAGTACCTCATGGGAGTCCCTGGTCAGGGTGCATCATGGGAGATGTAGTCTGGCTGGGGAGCCCAGCTCACAGAGAAGAATGGGTAGGGTTACCATTCGTCCGGATTTACCCGGACATGTCCTCCTTTTTGTGCTAAAAATAGCGTCCGGGGGGAATTTGTAAATAACTCAAAATGTCCGGGATTTCCCCCCTCCCCGGCAGAGCAGAGCGAGCGGCTGGGAGGGCTGCAGGAAAGTCCCGGGCTGGACTCCGGAGCAGCTGTAGAGGAGCTCCGCCCTGCATTCTGAGCCGGCAGCTCTGCCCTGCAGCCCGGCTCCGGCAGCACTGTGCAGGGCCAGGGACCGGGTTTTGTTGCGCTGGGGAGCGCAGCCACGTGTCCGGCTCGCACAGAGCCCAACACCCTGTTCTGAGCAGCAGGGTAAGGGGACCAGGGGGCAGGAGAAGGGGCAGGGAGGTTCTGGAGGGGGCAGTCAAGAAATGGGGGGGGGGGGGGGGGGTCGGGGGGGGGGGGGGGGGGGGGGGGGGGGGGGGGGGGGGGGGGGGGCGGGGGGGGGGGGGGGGGGGGGGGG
>NC_048319.1:9754426-9896133 GCF_013100865.1 Trachemys scripta elegans | reverse complement strand
CTGCACAATGCGACCTGCCCAGTTCTTCATACCTAGGCGGACGGAAAATTCCATCTGCTTCATACTGAATCTGGTAGAAACTGTTGTCCCAGCGGTTTTTTAAAAAGTGAAGATCAATGCACAAAGATAAGCAAATAATTTTCTGAGGGCTGCTCCAGCTCTTAAAATGACTCCTCAGTGTGAATATATGAGAGGCAGTCTATACGCAAAACAACCCTTTTCTGTTCAGGGCCATACATGGTTTTATCTTACAGCCGGGCTCTGATTCACCAAAGCTCATAAGCGGGTGCTGAAGCCCCTCTCTATTAACACCCTCATCCACATTCGTGGGTAATGCATCCCACGAGCATATATGTTGTGATAACTCAAGAACTAGTGGCCCTCCAACAATGCCGTTTCAGGATGTTGTCACCTGTACACAATTCAGCAAAATGAAATTTTAATTTAGCATGACATTTTTTTTTTCTGTATCAGAAAAATATGTGGGGTACAAATGTACCCCAAATGTGTTCCACTGTTATCCTATATTTTTAGTACTTCTATGTACACCTTTGCTTCTAGTGAGAGTATTTTGTACTGTAATAGTGGTAACTATGTCTCCCTCACTAAGCAAGGTGTTGTTTTTTACATACATTTAATTTGTGTACGCTAATTGATAACGCATTGCAGTGAAAATGGTTGCTGCATATAATCACCCTAAGATGGAAGGTACTCCAGCGATGTGTGGAAAGTGCATACAGGCTCACAGGGAATGAGATTCCTACTAGTTCTTTCAATTTGCTGGTTAAATAATTTTTTTTTTTTTGCCTAAAACATTACGTTAGCTTCTGAATGTATTTCAGAAACAAAAGTCCCCCAATTAATGTAACTTTTTCATGACAGTGGATTTTAAATAAAACCTTTTTCTCCTAAAATATTAAAGAATTGGTTTCTCAATGCATTTGGGGTACAAACTTCCCCCATGACACAGCTAATGTAACTTCTTTCTCCACACTGGATGAAGGTTAAATCAATGCAATATAAGCACACACTTAAAGTTAAGTGTGGGCTCAAACACTCTGCAGAATTGGGGGGCTTAATCCTTATCCAAGCAAGATTGCCACTGACTTCAGGGAGCTGGTAAAGACCACAGGTCTTGGTAATTAGAAGTCAAGAAAAAACAACAAAGAGAAAGGATTTGATAAATTGTGATTCACAGACTTTTTGATCTGTCCTAAGAATGACTCTCAATGGCTCATGGGACCCCCTTGTTAAAATCCCACCTTCAAATTGAAGATAGAGGAGGGTGATTTCCTTGCTAATGATGGGGTCACCCACTCTTTGGATCGTGCTACGCTATCACTGCCAAGGTGCTCTTACTACTTTAAAATAGAAAATAAAGTGGCATCTTGTTTAAAAGAGCCATTTTTCTGCTTTAGAAATGCACCAGAATCCACCAAATACCAGCTATCGGAAATGAAAACACTCCCCAGCAGCTAATAATCCTAAACTCCTCTATATTCTTTTCACACACTTGTTCCAAATCACCCAGCTAGAGTTGCCAATTTTGGTCGGACGTATGCCTGGAGATTTCATCACATGATATAATCTTTAATTAAAGACGAATCTTAAATTCCTGGAGACTCCCTGCCCGAATGTTGTGCTCTGCTTTCTAGATATACAGGGCCCAGCTCCCTTGCTCCTTGCACAGTCATTCACACAGGTGCAGAAATGTTTCTCAGAAAGGTGAATCAGGATCTCTGTCTGTTTTTCAGCAACAAAATAGATACATTTCCAGCAAATGCAGCTCCATGGGACTTTTGCGGGGCCAGTGGCGGTGTCTTTTTCCTGGGCTCTAATTTATGAAAAAGGATTTTTGCTTAAATGGAAAACCAGATGAAGAGATCCCCCCCGCCTCATTGCTTCTATCTGCAGCACCAACACCCCCAGAACTTATCACAAGCACCCAGGGGATCCCTCTCTTGAGCACCTAGATCACCCATAGATCAGTTGTATCATTTTATCCTCATTTAACAGATCGGGAATCTCTGGCACATATGGGTGGAAATAACTTGTCTGATATTAGACAGCCACTAAGTGGCCAAGCTAGGAATAGAATCCAGGTCTTCAGATTTACCAACCACTGCTTCGTTTATTGCTTTCTGTCCCTGAAACTCCCCTTCACCTTTTCTTTCACTGAGGTCTTGCCAGAGCCATGTACAGTCTCTAAAGGCTTTTGCTTCTCTTTTAAAAGGAGCAAACCCATCAGTAGAAGCTTGTCTAAGAGACTTTCTGATCCTCCCTCATATCTTTGTGTGCACAAAGAGCACACCAGGGAAAGCACAATCGCATCTCTCATTCATTAATCGTTAATATCAAGATTTTCTCTCGGAGGTTTCCCTTTCGCTACTTTATCACAGGAAATAAATGAAACGTCTGAAGATTCTGTAAGACAGAGTCACGCATCGGCTACTTTCCACCGAGTCCCTATAACACACGTAGTGGGTGACAAAGAGATCTAGACACCTGCATCTGGGTTCTCTGGCCCAAAAGCAGCTGCCGTTTCTTAGCACTACGATTGCACTGAGCACTGGGATGATGCAGCACATTTAAACTGCATGCCTTTGTGTGTTCGAAATGAAAATGAACATGCAGTTCACACAGAGCAGCCTTAGAAATATTCTCTCCTGTCTAAACTTGCTTTTTGCTGTTTCTTTTTAAAACCATTGGAAGAGAGGGTGATACACTGCATTAGGGTCGCATGCTGATCTTGGTTGCAATGGTGTAGAATCCCAAGTAACTCCACTGGAGTTGCTGGAGTTGTTCCAAACTTCTACCAGTGTAACTGAGATCAGAATCCAGCCCTTAATGGCTTGAATAGAAATCGGCGACAGAAAATGCCATCTCCTCATCTACTCCATCTCTTGGAGTCTCCACAGTTTTGCACAGCACAGTTTTACATGACTCAAGCAATGGGGCTTTCTGTTGATATTTAAACTGTTGGATCATGCAAGAAAAGAGAGGGAGAAAAAAGAGAGAGAGAGACTCCCTACCATCACTCTTCCACTTCAATACATGAAGCCAAATTCTGCCCTTATTTGACATGAACACGGTCCTACTGCACAGATGTGAGTGAGGGGAGGGTTTGGCCTTATGCAGGGCTGGAAATAGACACACTGCAATCTGCTTACTCACCAGATTCTTGCTTCTTACCGGCAGCTATTTGTTCTGAAAGATCCCCATGGGTAAGGGCTTGCAGGTCCCCCTCCATAGACAGACCAATCAAGGTAGATCGCTCCGCTTGCCACTGAAGACTGGAACATGTGGAATGCTCCACTCAGCCCTGAACTGCAGCCACCTCCATGGTGGAATGTGGCAGGAGTTTAACAGTACACGTCACTACAATACTACATGAAACCTAGGCCAGGAAGTGGAGCAGAACACTGCAGCAGCCAATGGAAACTACCAGGGGAATCTGGAGGCGACAGAAAGGGTCAACCACCCAAACTGGATTTTGCTGAGGAGGCTGGTACTCCAGCAAAAAGTGTCACCACAAGATCTATCGTGAGCACAGAGAGTCATGCCCTTGGATTTACAACTCACCAGAAAGATCTATTAGAGTCTTGGATCAAACTTCCTGCCAACTCTCATGATTTTATCACGAGTCTCGTAATATTTGGTGTTTTCCTTAAAGCCTCAGCTGCTAGAGTCATGATTAGGTGGGAATCTCAGCCTTTCATTTTTTACAAAAGGAAGTCTCTAGCCCTTGGCAGCTGCAGAGAAAAGCTTGAAAATGGGACTCCTGAAGGCTCAAAAAACAGAAGCCAAAAGGCAAAGGAAAAGAACCCCACTATGTTTTTCTTTAAATCGCAAGATTTTTAAGCCTATCTCGTGATTTTGATTCAACATTTTTGAACGTTTGAGGTTGGCAATACTGTTTGCTACTTGGAAAATGTCCCTTATGAATTAAGGCGAGATTTTTTTCAAAAGTAACTCACGATTTTGGATATCCCAATTATGAGATACCCAGCCCGAGACATCGTAAAGGGGTCTGCATTTCAAAAGGTGCTTTCTGAAAATCCCCTTTAAGGTCTCTCAGGTTCGGCACACCAAAATGGAGATGTCCAGAATCACTCGTCACTTCTGAAAATCTTGGCCTGCAGATTGTGAGAAAAACAGTGGCTTTGGGTAAAAAATTAAATGCTGACATTTATGGCTTAATGTCGTATGTTCTTTATACTATTAATTTATTATTTATTTGTGATTATGATTATTCCTCATATATGGAGATGCCATATTATGCACCTTTTGGTAATCTTACTCATTGGCCCTCTGCTCACCACTAATGTTGCAAACTCCTGAGAAGTTTCTGGCAGCCGCCGTTTTGTTTGAAAGCAGCCAGAAAATGTATCCTTATGCTTCCCTCAGTCTGTGGAATTCCTCCAGAAAGTTTATCCTGGCCTCAGGCCGAGGATGGGCAAGTTCCCATGTGGACTGATAACCATTTTTCTATACCTATAAAGGTCACATCTTTAAAGTCCAGTACCTTGAAGGATAAGAAACTGAAGCTCTACATCACAAGAAAGAGGGATTCCTGGTTTCCCAGTGGGACACAAGAGAACATGCAATAAAGCTGTGACATTTTTAAGTACAGAAAAGCTATATTGGGCCATATGGGGGAGGTTTTTATCACTCCCTTAGAACTTTGAACACTTGGGCTCCGAGTTACTATAGGCAGTTGGTCATCCTGTTGGAGGGATTAAAAACAGACCCAATAAAAATATCAAAATCTCTCCTAAAACAATTAACCAGTGTGGACCATACCGAGTGGTGTGTGCAACGGTTTGGAGTGGGACTGTATAAAGATTCTATCGGATCTTGTGTGGGTTGACTTCAGCATTCACTCGCAGCTGCACCCACTCACGAGTAATAATGCAATTGTCCCAAATTCCTGTTGACAAAACCTTCATCCCACACCATCATGTGTTTTCTTGATACAGCAATAGAAAACCTCTGTTCCTGCACGCTAAAGCTATATACATGACAATGAGCATGCATATTATTTGACCCTGTAGTGTAAAGGCTGAAAACACTTGGGCTGGGAATCTGTCCTCAGACACCTTCAATGCCCTCAGATCACTTCAATAGGAGCTACAAACTTGTATCTGAGGTCAGGGTTTGGCTAGAAAAAGTATGTATTGGCTAGAAAGAGATGGAGGAAAAGCACCAAGATAACATCTTGATGGGAGCTTTATAAATACACAAATATGTGTCTCTCTGTCTGTATTTATATGCTGGGCCCATCATCCATGGTATCTGGGCACTTTTGACCAGCTCCTCAAAGGTATTTAGGTATTTAATGATTTCAGTGGGAGTTAAGACATCTTTTAGGAGCTGGTCTTTTCTCTCTCTGTCTTCCTCTCTCTAGTTATCTACAATTCTACATATCCAAATTCTGACCTCAGATACAAGTTTGCAACTCATCTGAAAGCACTGAAAATAGCCAAGAGCAGATTTTCATCCCATGTCGTTGCAGTCTTTAGTATAATGTTAAATAACATGAGTGCTCGTGAACATATATGTTGATTTAAGTATACGGAAATGGAGGTTGTACTCCAAAAACTGGTGTCTTCTTACTATACCAATCTGCTCTATAAACTCTTTAGTGATAAAAAGTAACATTTTCAAAGCACATAATGGCTTAGGAGCCAAGCTCCCATCTTCAAGAGTGACCTCGACTTTTAGGAGACTAATGGTGTGTCTACACTGCGTTTGAAAACCCGCGGCAGTGTGTCACAGAGCCCATGTCTTACACACTTGGGCTTGCGCTACAGTACTAAAAGCAGCTGTGTGGATGTTTCGTTTTGGTCCGGAGCTCCAGGCCAAGTCTCAAAATCAATACTACTGTCTTTAGCACCATTGTAGGAGTCCCACAAGGCCAAGTCTGTAGACCCGGGCTCCGAGACTCACTGACATGGGTTTTCAAACGCGCTGTAGACATACCGTAAGACTCATTGAAAGTGAATGGGACTTAGGTTCCTAACTGTCGTTTGAAAATGGCACTTAGCCTCCTAAGTCACTTCAGCCCAGAGTGTCCAAAATATTTAGGTGCCTAACTCCCATGGGAGTTTGTGCCTAAACATCGTTGAGGATCTGGGCCTTCGGCACTGTTGTAAATCCCACTAGACAACTATCTTTAACTTGAGTTGCCTAAATCCCTTTGTAAATCAGGCCCAAAGAGCATTGCTGTACTCTCACCATCTCAGGGTGATTTAGCAGGTTGAACTTTTAGAGAAAAAAACCTTTCTTTTCACTTGAAGGCTGAATAAAGTTGGCCTAGTGTTACTGGCCGTCAGTATACATGAGACAACATGGTTCCGTGGGTTTTTTTTTTAACAGAGGAGCTTTTCAGAGAGAAATCATACTTGAAATTTTAAGAAGAATCTTTTGAGAATGTGTTTGATATTTATTGACCATCATTCACTGTGGACTGACTATAAAAGGGTCCCGTGCCTGGGGCTGTATTTGCATGCTGCTTACCTAAATTATGAAAGACATATTGAGGTTTACCAGATATGCGGCATCCAGACCAACTGGTATCTCTGTCACGTATGAGAAGTGCTAACCTGCCCCAACAGCATTTCATTATTATACATTTTAAAATCCCATTGTCTAATTGCTGATGCAATGAGGGAAATTTTGCAAATTCAATAGAATTTTGGAAGGTAACTTCATTTTCTTTTGCATTTCAACTCATTCCTTTTTAAGTATTAGTTGTTACCTACTCTATGTGGCACCTGCACTGACAGTAAAATTATAATATTCCTTTTTAAAATTAGACAAGCAAGCTCCACTAGTGGGCATAGCTATAGGAGAGAAATGAAGAGTTAAATTCTGCCTTTGTCTGTGTGACGTAAGACTCTGTTCTTGAAAGCTTGTCTCTCTCACCAACAGAAGTTGGTCCAATAAAAGGTATTATCTCACCCAACTTGTTTCTAAAATATCCTAGGACCAACATGGCTACAACAACACTATCTATGACATGACCCCGCTGATAGTGTCTAATGCATTGATTGTGAATTTAGTGAATAAATTATTTGGCAGATCACTGCAATATTCACTGAATAAGGTAATCTGTTAATAATATTCTACCAATTTAGACAGAGTACATAGATAGATTGAAAGATAGCTCTGTCTAAGACAGTGAAACCTCTCCTAAGCAACCATGCATGGAACCCACAGAAACTAAACCCCCAGTCCTGTTGAATTTTAACTAAAGTTTGCGCAAATTTTTTTTACTAGAAACCTTGAGGAAACTTGAGACTATTAGAGAGGAACCTTAGTGCGTGTTTTAGAGTACAACGAAAACTATCCCCAGTAGGCAATGCCCTTTGTACTCTGTGATTCTGAAGTCATGACATTTGCAGAAGAAGTCACCCCTGGTTGCATATTTGTGCCCCCCCTTTAAAAAATGTATCTAGCTCTTTTGGTTGTGGAGGTAACTTTGAAAATGGGAACTGAGTGTAATCAATGTAGCGCTGCCTGCCTGAGTCTGCAGAGTGCCTGAAATAATACATCTGAGACAGGTGACCTGCCCCGTTCACCTTAGTCAGGGCTTTCCTAGTTGTTACAGAACCCAGCATTTGTTTTGGATTTTGGCAATTTGCGGCAGCAATAAAAAGTCCTAGGCAAAAACCAAGGGAGCAAAATATATACTCTAGGCCAGTGGACACACAGGGGCAGCCTCTCCTCACATCATGAACTCATGGCAGCTGTCACATTCAGAATTCAAAAGCAAAACTGGAGTGATGGATGCTTCACCACAAACCTCAAACATTACTACTCGTAAATTTAGCACCTTCCTCGAATAAGATCAAATAGCAGTTACCTGACACCTGGCTTCTCTGCAAACCCCAGTGTGGGTGGTGTTCAAAACTGTTCTCTCCTTGCAAAACTTGCTTCAAGGCAGTAAAATAATGACCAAAAAATTATTTGAAACAAGATGCAAAGGGTTTGTGAAAGAATGAGGCAGCCAGAGGGGTCATTTAGTTGGGGATTGGTCCTGCTTTGAGCAGGGGGTTGGACTAGATGACCTCCTGAGGTCCCCTCCAACACTCAGATTCTATGATTCTATGATAATGCCGCTAGGAGAAACATTGCCCAGGCTGAGCAATGAAGGAAGGTAACGCTTGTTTTTAAAATCATGTCCAACAAGCAGTACAAGCATGGGTCAATTCAGCTTTGCATGTCTCTGTCTATCTAGGTGTTTCTGATGCGCCAGTCCGCCCCGTGGGGGATGTAGTATTCGTGTCCTCACCTGATGGAGGAGCCACAGAGAGGTCTGCTCCAATTCAGGGATTGAAATAAATGGCCAACCTTTCAGAAGAGCTCTCTGCCTTAGACACAGAAGAAAACAAAGGATCTTAGGAAAGGGAGCTAAATAGGAATTTTGAGCCAAAACACAACCAGCTCGTGCTCCCAGCTACCCCAGCGCAACCCTACTGATCTCAGGAAATGCCCTGCAGAATTTGGCCCTGTGTACGTTTCCCAGATCAGGAAGTGCGGCAAAAGTCATTACCGTCCAGCGGCCTCTGCGATACGTTCTGTTCTCAGTAATATTCACATCACAATAACTACCGGCACCGCTGGGGTTCGCTGGCCGTGGCTGGCTTTCTCGGTAGACAGGCTGACAACTAAGTCAGCCAAGACATGCACAGTCCTCTCTCACTCCGGAAGTCCCTTCTGTTCAGGGACAGCCATTAGCGGGAGTTGGCCGGCATTCAGCCGTGCTTCACTCCGCCTCGTTACCAGTCTGTGTTACAGCAATGAGTGCTGGCCCAGAGACAGCAGGAGATGCCCGGCTAGAAACCACAATCCTGCAGCATCCAGGTGCTAAACACCTCCCTATTCCCATGGCATGTTAGGGTTAGCCCTGCTGTTCCGAAAAGAAGCACCTGCTACAGAACCAAGGTGAGGGATGGAGGACAACAGGCGGTCACAATCAGGCAAAGAGCAGTGGCCATGAGCCGCCTTGGCTTTGGGTCCACGGATCCGGTAGAGCTCCCTCACCCCGCGGTGAGGACTGGCCGAGAAAACGGGGCAGCAAAACGCCAGCCGCTGCAAGACAGAGGGCTTGGGTGTGGGGAGGGAGCCAAGCGTGCCAGGGAAGGAGCTCCGCTGGGGAATGGGTCCGAGCACAGGGAGCTCCCTTGGGAGGAAGAAAAGCGGTGGGGAGGGGCAGAGAAGGAGAGAGGGAGGAAAGGAGAGGGGAAGAAAGAAGGGGGAGAGAGGGAGAGAGAGACAAGACAGCAGAGAAAGTAAACGGGGGTTCCCTCTGAGAGTCCCCCATGTGCCAACCAAGCAGGGGAGCTGTCAGATGGCTCGGGCCGAGCACAGAGAAGTTATAAGGTATTTCCCCCACCATTACTGCTGCCTGCTTAGCCCCCCAACAAGCAAACCCACCATCCCCACCGGTGCAGCTGATGAGCTCAGCTCTGCCCATTCACGCCACAGGGGCCCAGACTTACCTGTAAGACACGATAAGTCACCCAGGAACCAGCAGGCATCAATCCCCTCCACTCCAGAGACTCAGCGAGGCTGAGAGGTGGCCGATGAACTCCAGTGCAGGGTAGCCTCCCACAGCACTTGTTACATCGCTGCTCCGAGCAACATGTTAGTGGGTCAGCAAGGCACTCATTGTTAGGGGATTTTTTTTTGCATAACCAGGTCTTAGGAAAGCAGGAGTCATGTCGTGATTACGTAAGAGCGAGTGACACGCCGTGGCAGGGCAGGCCGTGTTGCTAGAGGGTCAGGTGGGTTTCTCTGGCGACGCAGCTGCTTTCTAGCTTTCTCAGAGCTTCCCGGTAGTCGTGTTCACACTGAACTCAGCCCTCAGCCAGAGGAACCACCTCCCCTCGGGGCTTCAACTTTGCTACTACAAAAAACCCTCCCTGGGTCGAGTCATATAGCTATGGTGCATTCCAAATACGGGGGAGGGAGACAGTAGTGATGGGGGTAGGTAGACAAAGATAAAGCCAGACCACGACATGAACGTGATAAAGTTTGCACTGCCTGCTAAGCCACACTCCGCTTCTTCAGATCGCTTCAGAAACATTAACTAAGCCTCACACAGTCCTTGGGAGCAGGGGCATCATTTCCTGCAAGGCGTGGGGAGCAGTTGCTGATGTTTCATAGGTCGGGATGCTCCTCTTCTCTCCCCCGTCTCCCACAACTTGGCAGGATATAATATAATCACGTATAATGTTCGATAGGCTGACGCAAGCTTGCCCTAGGGTGACCAGACAGCAAGTGTGAAAAAACGGAACCGGGGCGGGGGGTAATAGGGGCTTATATAAGACAAAACCCCAAATATCGGGACCGTCTCTATAAAATCAGGACAGCTGGGCACCCTACCTTACCCTCTCCCCCAGTTTTCTCTGCAATGACATGCCTGCTTGGGTGGGGGGCCCGTTTGTACCCCACTCCCTATTTTACACCTGTGTTTAACCCTTAGTGGGCTGGCGTGTGGCATGGGGTTCGAACCCCTCGGGGCAGCTCAGCTACCAGGCTCTGCTCTGGGCGGCTAGTTGGCATGGTGCGAGGTGGCTGTGTCTGTTGCTATGGGCGGCAGGGCCTGGCCAGGCCCAGGCCAGCCCTCCCAGCCCGCCCCACCTCTCCCTCATGCTAATGCCACCCCTTGCAGGGGAAATACCACGGCGGGGGGGTGACCTTGGGTGGGGCAGAATGGGTCCAGGCTGGCTGCTGGGGAACAAGAGGCTCTGCCCCTCGCGGGGTGCGGTGGGTGATTGTAAGGGGAGTCCCAGGAGGGGCCTGAAGAAGGCGGGGGGGGGGGGCCACTGATTCCAGCAGGAGCCAGGACAGGCTTGTGAGTTTCTCAGGGGTGTGGGATGTATCGGCCTCAAGGGCGTCAGCACGACCCCGTCTCAGAGCTAGATTAACACACAGACCTCCCGCCCCAGCTCCCCATCCTCTGCTCAGATCCCTGGCTAACGCATCGAGGGGCCAGATCCAGAGGGTTGTGCCCAGTCCCAGCGAACGGGCTGGGCCCAGGGACTCCCCACGGAGGCTGGAGGGGACAGGATTGCCTCCCTAGGTTGGCGGTTGCTTTTCCACTGGCCTAGGGCCTCAATACAAACCTCAGCCAAGGCATGCCCTCTCCCCCCCCCCCCCCCACCCCCGCCAAAATACCCCTCTGCAGTGGCATAGATGGAGGCCCTTGGGGGAAGTAGATCTGCGCTGGTTCTGCTACCGGCGGGGGGGGGAGAATTAACTCTAAATGCACACAACTGGCTAAGCGCTCGCCAGCTTCCTCACAGGAGGAGGATACGTTCCTTCCTTGGGGGCAGCCCAGGAACTTGTGAACTGTCCTGGGACAAGGATTCTTATATACATTTGATAAAGCACCCAGAGACACCACACGGTATTTCACCTCCTATTAAAAGACCACCTGGCAGCCCCAGCGTACCATCACATAGCGAGAGACAGCCCCTGCTGCGAAGACCTTATAGGCTGAAGCCCAGGGGAAGGGTCTTGGCTGAGATCAGGGGTCAGACCAGATGATCATAATGGTCCCTTCTGACCTTAAAGTCTATGAGTTAAAGTCTGTGAGATCACACGGCAGGTTAGTAGCAGAGCTGGGAATAGAAGGGAGGTCTGCCGAGTTCCCATCCATCGTCCTATCCACCCGCGTTTCCCAAACTGAGTCATGACCATCATGGGGCGGGGACGAAAGGGTACCAGACCGAGACACTCCTGCTGTGCAGTGAGAGATGGTTCCATGCCCTGCCACTGCCGCCCCGGGCCTTCTGCACACTCATCAGTACACTCACCCTACAGCACAGCAAGGTGGTAGCGGCCAGCAGACGCAGGGCTCACAGCCACCGCCAGGCTGTCCCTATGGGCACGAGGCAGGGAGCCAACCCGAGCTGAGCCAAACCCAACGGGGGCTGGATTATTTTCTGATCCGACACTTGCAGGCAGGTTCCGCTGGGTCCCGGTCGGGTTGCAGGGCTTTATCTCAGACCTCCTCCCAAAGGGGGTGGCGGCATGAAAAAGTTTGGGATGCACTGCACCAGCCCATGCTGCCTTTCGTGGTGTAGTTTGTGGGCCTAGGCAGGTGCGGCAGGGGACTCCTCAGTGCTTTGAACTGTGAGCTGCTTGGTGCTTTGACGTGTTTGCACTGAGAATGCTGCTTAAAATATACTCTGCAGCTCCAGCAGCCCTAGCAGACTCAGGGAGCCGTAGGTGGAGGTGCAATCTCACTCTCGTCACCAGGAGCCTGTGGGAGGACAAACATGTTCTCGCTTTCTCGGTTGGTTGGGTGAAAGGAGTTGTGTGTAAAAGCGAATCCCAGCGATCAGCTGGTATCCATGCAAGGACCATGCAAATCCCAGTGATCCCCTGGTATCCATGCAAGGCCCCAGTACTAGGGTGACCAGATAGCAAGTGTGAAAAACCGGGACGGGGTTGGGGGGTAATAGGCACCTATATAAGACAAAGCACCAAATACCGGGATTGTCCCTTTAAAATCGGGACATCTGGTCACCCTACCCAGTACCAGTTAGTGATCTGCTCAGAGCACAGCAGCGCAAGCCTGATGGAAGGACCCTCAGATGGGTGACCTCAACTTGGGATGCTGCCAGGTGTGAGGCTAGTGCACCTGTAGGGGGAACCCTTCTCTCTGGCTCCATACTGAGCCAGCTCTTTACGAGGCTGCTGGGGAGATCTTGTGGCACCCTGGGATGGGACTGAGTTCAGGCCTGGTTTTGACATCTTGGGTGGTCTTGGCAAATCACTTCACCACGCTGTGCCTCGGCATGGAGGCAGGGTTGCCTAGGGGTTAGCTCACTGGACTCAGACTCAGGAGACCTAATGTTCTGCCACTGTCCTGCTGGATGACCTTGGGCAAGTTACATCCCCTCCCTGTGCCTCAGTTTCCCCATCTGTAAAATGGGGATAATGACACTGACCTCCTTTGTAAGGTACTTTGAGACGAAAAGAGCTATAAGAACAAGGTATTAGTATGGCTCTTGACCCTATCTGGCAGGAGGCTGGGGAGCTGAAGTCACCAATGCTCTGAGGCTGCTGTGGCAAGGAGCAGAGAAATACCTAGAACTACAGATAAGGGGTGCTGTGCTGTCGGTGACTCTTTAGAGACAGTGTCCTTCACTTCCTGTCCTAAACTCCTGTGTGATGTTTCCGTGCTCTTTTAAACAGCTTCCTTATCCCATACTCTCTAACCAGTCCCAGCCTGAGGCATCTGCATTTCAATGTGCGGGGGGGGTGGGAGGGAAGGCGAATGGAGGTGATCCCAATAAAGTGCTTTGGAAGCCTTCCAGGTGCAAAGCTTTGGAGCAATGATTCTTCTTTGTATTAAGGGTGAGGGAATAGTCTCTCCAAGGTGTCACAGCCGGGCGAGGCAAACCTTAGCCTGAGCAAAGGGTTTCCACCACCTTCCAAGTTCCAACCCGCCCAGCGATGGAGATGCTAAGGCAGGGGAGTGAACACAGAGGTATGGAGCCCAGAGAGGAATGAAAGACAGTGGCCTGGACTCAGAAGATCTGGGATCCTTTCTCGATTCTGCCACTGTTCTCCCTGGGTGACTTGGGCAAGTCACTGCATTTCTCTGGGTCTAAATACCCAATCTGGAAAATGAGGCTAAGAATCCTTCCTTCGCCTGTTTAGATTGTAAAGGCTACGGGGCAGGGACTGTCTCTTCCGAGGTGTATGCACAGCGCCTAGCGCAAGGGAGCGCTGATCTCAGCTGTGCTTCTCTGTGTTACTAGAATACAACTGGGGACATTCTCTAGATACAGAGAAGCTAGGCAGGGTCAGAGCTTGTATCATGTACCCAGGGGATAGAAAATCAAATCACAGGCTCTGCTGGAGTACGTGAGACAGTCCAGAAGGGAAGAGCTTAATCTCTCTGGGACTTCTCTTCCCCAAAATATATTTTAGTGGCTTCTCACCTGCCTGAAAGCTTGTGTAGGTGCAGGTGCCCCCTCGTGGACGCTGATGGTGAAACAGCTAACCATCTAGTTATGGGCGAATAGAGTAATACACTGGCTGAAATGCACAGATAACAACACTGGATCTGCCCTTGGCTCCACAATGCGGGCCTGCCTTGCAATGTGAGAAGCCACATGATTCTCGGGCTTTGAGAGGCAGCGGGAGGGGGACACAACCAGCTTTCTTCGGCCTCTATCCCAAATCTGGTGGTGGGGAGTGTTAGCCAGCTGCTCCCTGAACAAGCAAGAAAGCACCAAAGTGACTTAGGAGCCTAAATCCCTAGCTGCTAAGTTACTTAGGCACTTATGAAAAGTTTACCCATGTACTGTTTTTTGAATTGACATTTATTGACAATCAGAAACCCAGCAAGAATTCCAGCTCCAGGACTCTGAAGCCTTGAACATTCTGTGTCTTAACTGCAGTTTAAAGGACTTCATTGGTAAAGGAGCATTGAGACGACGATTTCTTTCTTTTTTTTTTTTAGCTAGTTCTGACAAGACTGAACTGAGCCACCTAGGGAAAGCAAATCCTCCCCGATGTATTAACCATGACAGATTCAACCCTGGCGTTCTTCTGAGCTCTAAGGGGCGCTCTCGGCCTGCATTATTTCCATGGTGAGTTAACTCTCTTGTGATGTGTGTTGGGGTGTGATACTAAGCATGATGGAAAGTGTTGAGATCAGGCACCAGGGCTTCCTCCATGGAGCTGAGGGTGAGAAATAACATCTTTTTGGTAGCTAGCTGCGCACGTTTGAGACCGTCCTGGGAGACAGTAAACGAACGGGAGTCCATATTTTACAGAATCGCTTTTCAGAGTAAAACATACTCGTACATCCTGATGCGTCTTGTGAAAAAGACACAGACCCCGGAGACAGCTCTCCTGCTTGGCTGGCACATGGGGGACTCTCAGAGGGAACCCCCCCTTTACTTTCTCTGCTGTCTTGTCTCTCTGTGCCCAGCTATTTGACGGTAGGCAGAAAATATTCCAGTGCCACTCTATGAATTGACATTGTCCCATCCCCGTGGTCACTGCGTTCGCTCTTAGTCCTTTCAAACCCAGCCAGAAGCGAAAAGTTCCCCGACACTAAGTGACAGATGAGGGGTAAGGGGCTGGGGAAAAGATCAAAGAGGCTTGGGGTTGTTTAATTTGGAAAAGGGGGGTGGAATAAAGGGGGAAATGTAGAGCTGGTAGAAAATTGGAATTTCCATCCCATGGGAACTTCCAGTGTGTTGGCATTGTTTTACCCCCAGGTTGGGATGAAAATGTGAAATATCGAATTTTTTCACAGAACAGAAGGCTCCAAAAAATCGATTTGGAAATGTCAAAACATTTTGCTTCTGCTTTCCCAGCTCAATACACAGTGTTGTGACATTCCCAGGTTTCAGAGTAGCAGCCGTGTTAGTCTGTATCCGCAAAAAGAAGAACAGGAGTACTTGTGGCACCTTAGAGACTAACAAATTTATTAGAGCATAAGCTTTCGTGGACTACATAGAATATATGCATCCGAAGAAGTGGGCTGTAGTCCACGAAAGCTTATGCTCTAATAAATTTGTTAGTCTCTAAGGTGCCACAAGTACTCCTGTTCTTCTTTATTCCCAGGTTTGTCTCCAGCTGACGTGGAACTGCGTCCACCTTAGCTGACGCAGTGCCTCATGGGAGTTGTAATTCAGGTGGCGCAGGCAGGGCCGCCCAGAGGGGGGGCAAGTGGGGCAATTTGCCCCAGGCCCCAACGAGAATATAGTATTCTATAGTATTGCAACTTTTTTTTATGGAAGGAGCCCCTGAAATTGCTTTGCCCCTGGCCCCCTGAATCCTCTGGGCGGCCCTGGGCTCAGGCCTCCATTCTTCCTTCCTGGCCAGGCTTCCCAGCCGGACTACATTCCTCCTGAGGCACCATGGTCACAGGACGCCCATGATGCACTGCAGCCGTGCAACCAAAGGTGAGACCCTGGTGCATCATGGGAAGTGTAGTCCAGCGAACTACAGCTTCCAAGCTGTAGCATGGATGCTCAGGCAGATGCCCTTCAATCACTTTTTGATTTGGTCCGACAAGCCGAAGTATTTTGGTTTGGATCCACCTGATTTGCTCAGACGGAAGTCTTGTGCTGCTGTTACATATACATATGCATATTTGTATTGAAACCTGCAAGCCCATAGCAAGTGTCACCTTTCCTGGTGAGCTACTGTTTCTGAACCTCACCTTCAAAACCTCTGCTCACCCTTGTGCCCACACAGGCAACCACAAATGGTTCCTCCTTCTTCACACTCTTCCTCTGAGCCGAAGCAGCGTAACCACTGTGCTCCCCCATCCCCCAAATCCCAGTTGAACTGCCTGCAGAGCTGTAGTTACTCCCTGCGTTGCTGCTGCAGCTGCCAGCCCATGGACCCTTTGGAAAAGCTCTGTTTTAATGCAGCCACTTTCTTAGCCAAGAGAAGGAGCATTGCCTAGTGGTTAGAGCACAAAGCTTGGTGTCAGAACTCCTGGGTTCTCAATATTCAACACTCTTCTGCTCTAGTTTTAAGCTGGGCATGGCCCCTTCTCTCTGGGGGTCTGCCTTCCTGCTCTCCGCTGACAAGCTGTGTGAACTTGGGAAAGTCAATTCCCCTGACCTCTGCCTCGGTTTCCCCATTTGTGATAGAGACAATGCTATTAAACTCTCTGATGGGGCTGCTTGTTAATGGTCTAGTGGTCAGGGTGTTAGTCTGGAAGTAGCGTTAGAAGACCTAGATTCAATTTGTGGCTGTGCCACAGACTTCTTGAGTGATTTGTGGGCAAGTCCCTTAGCCCCTCTGTGGCTCAGTCCCTCCTCTGCACTGCACAACCACACAGGGGGGGGTTGTGAGAATAAACACTATGAAGATAGTGAGATGCTCAGATACTGTGGGAGTGGGGGCCACGCATGTACCTGTGAGAGGGCAGTTGGACCTTAAGGCCAAAATCTAGGTAAGGATCTGAGGAGGTGGGTGTGTGATTTCAGTGAGCCTAGAGCCAGGGGGTGGAGGGCTGGAGACATGCCCTCACTGCTACCAAGCAAGATAGATGCAGTAGCAGTTCAACAATCCTGGGAAGGCAGGCCCCATCCTTCTGGAACGCCCAAGGTGTGGGGTCACCTGACTGGCCTGCACCTGCTACGTAAGCCTGGAGCTGGGTAACCTGCCTGAGTCATTGTGCAGAAGCTCTGCTCTGCACTCTCACCTGGCTCCTGCAATCCGCATGCAGCCCCTGTTCCCAATCTCTGCTCTGCTCCCATCCTGTTCTTTGTTCCTGCTTTGCCCCTGCCCTTGCCCTCAGCTCCTGGTGTGATCCCTGCCCTGTCTCTAGCCCCTGTCTCTAGGCTCCACTCCTGACCCTTGGGTACCCGATTCCAGCTCTGACCCTCACCTTGACTCCTGGTTCCTGGCTCCAACCATTAGCTTGACTCCCAGTTCCTGACTCCAGCTCTGACCTCTGGCTTTGGTTCCTGATTCCTACTCTAGCCATTAGGTAAGGCCATCTGTGCCCTGGCTCCTAACAAGAAGTCGAGGGAGAGCAGGAAGGCAGACCCCCAGAGAGAAGGGGCCAGGCCCAGCTTAGAACTACAGCAGAAGAGTGTTGAATATTGGGACTGAGTTGAATTTTTCTTCAGGAGCCCTGTGACAAAGGGAAACTGAGGCATGGCGCTGCAGCGCCACCCCAGGTGCTCAGGAGGCAATGAACCAGTTACAGTACCATAGGTAGATCCTCCGAGGGAAGGTACCAATGCAATACGAAGTATTGTCCCTGAGTAGGGAGTCGGATGTGCACTCAGAGTTCATGACCTTCACCAGGGAGTCTCAGGGCCTGATTTATCCCAGGGGGAGTGAGAGGCGAATCTGCTCCTACGTATTTTGGTCTGAGGCACTCCCAGTGCAACGCAACATGGGGTTTGTGAGCATTGTGTGATTGGAAAGTCCAATATCTTCCACAGGCACGTCCGGTGCCCTTACAGGTGGCTCTGGCCCAGCATGCCAAGGCAGGACTGCAGACGGTGAGTTTCCACACTAGTAGATAGTTTCACCCAATAGAATTAGTGAGATCAATAGCAGGGCCGGCTCCAGGCACCAGCTCATCAAGCAGGTGCCTGGGGCGGCCAAGGGGAAGGGGCGGCACGCCGGGCTCTTCCGCGGCACTTCGGCGGCGGGTCCCCCTCTCAGAGGGAAGGACCTGCCGCCGAAGAAGAAAGCGGCACGGTGGCGCTATCGCCAAATTGCCACCGATCGCGATCGCGGCTTTTTTTTTTTTTTTCCGCCGCTTGGGGCGGCAAAAACCCAGGAGCCGGTCCTGATCAATAGCACAGGCCCTGCTTCCCCACTCCCTCCCATCCCCTCCAGCAGGCGAGGAGTAATTCCCACTGACTTCAGCAGGAGTCACTCACGCCCTGCCTGGAGACAGCAACCGACTCAACGCCATCTCTTGGGGTGGCCGTTAGGCCGAATGGACCCTATCGACAGCTCCTCCAATGTAATCTGTCCCATAGTGTAAGGCTAGGGAGCATTCGGTGATCAAAGGTAACACGCACAAACGAAAGAGAATCCCACGGATTTCAATGCCACACTATAATAAGGAAGCAATTGGCTCAGCCAAGTTCAGAGGAGGATTGACACCTCGATGAACTGGGGTAGCAGCCTGCAGTTGGATGCCAGGATAATAAATCCAAGGAATAGCAACATTCAGGCCTCAGGTCTAGCTGGGATCAGAGAGGACTTTGCTCCAGGTGCTGCTGGATTGCATAGTTAGGCAGGTAGGTTAGGTAGGGCTTTTCCCTGGGCGAATAATTCTTCTAGGCTCTTCCTGTTACCCGTAGCCTACCCGGCCAGGGCAGGCTCTATTGAGCTGGTGTCAGAAGTCGATGCCCATGCCGTCAGCACCGTCACTTTGGGTTCATGATCTGCCAAGCCATGCGGCTAAATCCAACCCCAAACCTCATATGATTTCCTAAACAAAATGCACAGGTTCAATCAAGAACAAGAGTTGCACCGGTGTGTGTCAACCTTTCCTCTGTTCTCGGCTTCTGCCTCTGTCCACCGCTACATTGCAGCCATGTGCCTTTACTAATTAGGCCCTGCTCAATAGGACCCTCCATAGCCATAATTAACCTTTTCGTTGCCGGATTCAGACATCACGCTGTGCAAAAGACCCAGGGGTGAAATGGCTTCTCTGCAGCATTGGCACTGTGAGCCGAAGGGGCCGCTCATCAACAAAGAGCCTGTGGTTTCCTGACGCTGTCTCAGGCTGCTGCCGCTCTCAGGCAGAGTGTACCGAGGATTTTTCATTGGACGATTCAGCTGCCCACAAGAGACCAGAGGAGGCCCCTCTGCCAATTTCCATCAGAGAGGATTTTGTGGGCACACTGAGCTCATGAATTCAGCTGCCCCAGCACGCTCGCCTACCACAGGTAGAGGAAATGAAACAGACTGACAGGTTGGGCTGTGAGTCAGACTTCAACACAACCTTAAAGATAAAGCCCCCTTCCATTCCCTGCCATGCCAACCTCCGTTGCTTGCCTCCGATTTAGTGGGGCTGCTGGGAGACCTGGTGCATGCTTTCTGCTTAGCATGAACTGGGATGTCATTACTAATCGGTATTTATATTACAGTCGTGCCTAGAGGGCTTAAGTGAGATTGGGGCCCTGCTGTGCTGGGTGCAGTACTGCTGGGTGCAGTACAGTCGCAGACCTCCTGGCAGAGCCAGCTTGACGAGGCTTTGACCCCCCAAGACCTCCTGTCCTGGCTGAAGTGAATGTTTCCCATATTAAGGGCTGCACTGAGGGGCAGGGAGAGAGGCAGTTTGTTTTCTCTGGGCCCCCCACTTGCGAGGGCCCCCAAACCAACCTGGCACACGGGGTCGCAGCACCACTCGGGTTTGGTCGAGAACTCCACTGGCCATCACATACAGTCCCCAGCTAAAACCTCTCCAACATATCATCAGTGATCTACAACCCATCCTGGACAACAATCCCTCACTTTCACAGGCCTTGGGTGGCTGGCCAGTCCTCGCCCCCAGACAACCCGCCAACCTGAAGTATATTCTCACCGGTAACTACACACCGCACCATACTAACTCTAACTCAGGAACCAACCCATGCAACAAAACTCGATGCCAACTCTGCCCGCATATCTACACCAGAGACACCATCACAGGACTTAACCAGATCAGCCACACCATCACCAGTTCATTCACCTGCACGTCCACCAATGTTATATACGCCATCATATGCCAGCAATGCCCCTCTGCTATGTACATCGGCCAAACTGGACAGTCCCTACGTAAAAGGATAAATGGACACAAGTCAGATATTCGGAATGGCAATATACAAAAACCTGTAGGAGAACACTTCAACCTCCCTGGAAACACAATAGCAGATTTAAAGGTAGCTATCTTACAGCAAAAAAACTTCAGGACCAGACTTCAAAGAGAAACTGCTGAGCTTCAGTTCATCTGCAAATTTGACACCATCAGCTCAGGATTAAACAAAGACTGTGAATGGCTAGCCAACTACAGAAGCAGTTTCTCCTCCCTTGGTGTTCACACCTCAACTGCTAGAAGAGGGCCTCATCCTCCCTGATTGAAGTAACCTTGTTATCTCTAGCCTTACTCACTCTTGCTCGCATATTTATACCTGCCCCTGGAAATTTCCACTACATGCATCCGAAGAAGTGGGTATTCACCCACGAAAGCTCATGCTCCTACACGTCTGTTAGTCTATAAGGTGCCACAGGATGCTTTGCTGCTTTTACATAAGGCCTTGCAGCAAGTCACTTGAAGATATGCACTGTGCTCTAGCCACTAGGCCATATTGTCTCTTTTTACCAAGGTGGATTTTATTCCTATCTATTGCATAGACTCCCTAGTAGATTGCATGAAGTTGTCTGTATTTAAAATAACTGATGTTGCACTGGTGTTAAAGAGGTGTTAATTTGATACAGATTTGACAAACGTGATTTTTAAAATGTGAAAAATGATTCAGATAGAGGGTCCAATGGGGTTGATAGAAAAGTATGTTCAGACACAAGATTCGTTTATATACTTGGTGCTTTAAAATGGCCTATTTCATAAAGCTGAAAACAATTGAGTCAAATCAGCTGGGAGGAAGAATTTAATCAGAAAATGTGAATAATTGGGACTCACTTAAGAATACCTTACTAGGTGCCCAAAAAGCCACAAACAAGAATCAAGGCAGTATTGGTTAAAAAAACAGCCTGGTTTAGAAGGGAAGTGAATGATATATAAAATATTTTTTTAAATGACAGAAAGATAGATGTAAATGATAAGCTAGGATGTGTAGAAAACTGAAAAGGGAAGCAAAGGGACATAAGGAAAAATCTATGGCCTGCAGAGTTAAGAACAATAAGGAGTTTTTTAAATATATTGGGAACAAAAAATATCGTAGCAGTGGTATTGATCCATTACTAGATGTAAATGGTATAATTATCAATATTAATGCAGAAAAGGCAGAAGTGTTGGTAAGTATTACTGCATTTAGGACAGATGTTATCATATGATAACACTCTAACAGCCTCCTGAGATACTGGTGGAATGAAAAAGAGAAGCTACTAAAGTTAGACATTGTTAAACCAACAAGTCCAGATAACTTGCATCCAAGAGTTTTAAAAGAGCTGGCTGGGGAGCTCATTGGACTTGTTAATGTTGACTTTTCAATAAGTCTTGGTACACTGAGGAGTTTCCAGTAGACTAGAAGAAAGTTAAATTGTGACATTGTTTAAAAAGGGTAAATGGGGTGACCCAGATAAATATAGGCCTGTAAATCTGACATCAATCCTGGGCAAGATAATGGAGTTGCTGATACAGGATTGGATTAATAAAAAATTTAAGAAGAATAATATAACTAATGCCAATCAACATGGGTTTGTGGAAAATAGCTCCCGTCAAAATAACTTATTTTATGAAGTTACAAATTTGGTCGATAAAGGTAATAGCCTTGATGTAACATATTTAGACTTCTGTAAGGTGTTTGACTTGGTGCATCATGACATTTTGAGAATGATTTGAAATTAACATGCCACACATTGAAGGGATTAAAAGCTGGCTAACTGATAGGTGTCAAAATGTAATTGAATCATCATCGAAAGGGTGTGTTTGTAGTGGGGTCCTGCAGGGATCAGTTCTTGGCCTCTGGCTGGGTATACAAACCCCTCACCAATGAGGAAGGGGTTAAGCAGCTGTTATGGGCCTAGGCAGCCCCACCCCGCCTGCGAAGCATGCGTGGCTTGGAGGAGGAGCTCAAAAGAAGAGCAGCCGATAGGCCAGTAGGGCCACAGACAGTGGAGGTGAGGTGACTTATGCTCTGAGCTCAAGGAGAAGAGACAGGATTCTCAGATGGTCGCAGACGTTATCTTTGATTTCCAGTTAGTTAATGTCTTCACCCATTTGGAAAGAGGGAACTGGTAGGAAATGATCCAGGGAGGCAGCAGGATTGTGCTTTGCTGGACTCAGTTGCTTACACTGGGCCCCAGGTTGGAGTGTGGTGGAGGGGGTGGGCAGACCCTGAGGACTGAAGGGGCAAGAACCCAAAAGGTCAACCAACTCAGAGACCCAGAGACCCTCATCTGACCCAGTGGATTGCCTCTTTATATACCCCCAAGGGGCAGATACAAAATGTGACCTCACGGAAGGGCTGAGTCAAGGAAGGGAGAGACTACCCCCAAACCAGAAGCTCCAGGAAAGAAGAGTACCTGCTATGCCCTGCGTGACCACTGGGTGGTGCCTGTAGGAATGACCCCCTTCATGCAGCCCTGTGTTATTTTAACATTTTTTTTAATTAATAACCTGGATGAAAACCTTAAATCAGCATTGATTAAAGTGTGCAAACGATGTCACGGTTCAAGGCAACAGCACCTGTGTCACCCGTCTATGATCCACCAAGAATCACAGTTCCCCGGCCATCACCTCTCCCTGGCAGAGAGACGTGTCTCTGTACCTCCAAGAGGGTTTTTTTGCAAGCTGCACAGTTCCTGGCCTATGTTATGAATTTCCCTGCAAACCAGACGCCTCAGCAGGCCTGCTTTGCTTTCTACTCAGGGGCTATACACAGTGTAATCACCCCCAGTTACAAGGTACCACACAACCTTTTCTAAGCAAGTACGTTTATTCTTAAAGTGAAAGCATTACAGAGAAAATTTATTAAAACAAAGAAAGCCCCTATATGCTTGCTAATAAGCTACGAGAGACCACCTCAACTCCAGCAATGGCTCTGGTAGGAGTCAGTCCTTCAAACCCCACCAAGGTGTTTTTCTGTGTCTCCAAGTTCATGGCCGCCTTGGGTCAGAAAAGGCACACCCATGAAACTCTGAGCCGTTCCTTTAAACAGTTTGGGCCTCTGATTTCATCTTGGCATGACAGGTGATTAGCAGACAAAGGTCCCCTCCTCTGCCTCTTGTAGCCTCTACCTGAGTTATTGTATAAACTGGACATGCATAACCCCTAACCCCCACCCTGAGATTGCCTGGGAAAACCACTAAACTTTAAAAGTTCATTCTTGTCTGAGCCGTTTGTTTCAAATAGTCCTTTGAAGCTTGTAACACTTCCCAGGGTTTACATTAATCATGTCTTCCCCTTTCCCCCTCAAAAAAGTCACATACCATCCCACAATAACACACAAATATCTGCATTTTTAATACAGTGAATGCCGAAGATACTTAAACTTAATTCAATAACTGTCACAAATGACACACAAACTGGAAGAGTGGTAAATAATGAAGAGGGCAGGTCTCTGAGACAGAGGGATCGGAATAGCTTGGTAAACAGGGGCAAGCAAACTGAGTGTTTTACTGTGGCTGAATGTATACATCCAGGAGCAAATAATGTGGGCCATATTTACGGGAGGGGAAACTCTATCCTGGGTAGCAGGGACTCTGAAGAAGATTTGGGGGTCATAGTGGATAATCAGCGGAAT
Organism: Trachemys scripta elegans; assembly: GCF_013100865.1. Lineage (NCBI taxonomy): Eukaryota > Metazoa > Chordata > Testudines > Emydidae > Trachemys > Trachemys scripta. The sequence goes on along the minus strand of NC_048319.1, from coordinate 9,872,194 downwards.
AGGCACTTCCAGTGCAAAGCTATGGCCGAAAGGGATAATGCAATCCTTGGATGCAAAAATGGGAATCTTGAGTAGGAGTAGAGAGGTTATTTTACCGCTGTGTCCAATTCTGGTGCCCACAATTCCAGAAGCATGTTGATAAATTGGAGAGGGGTCAGAGAAGAGCTACGAGAATGATTAGAGGATTAGAAAATCTGCTTTACAGTGACAGACTCAAAGAGCTCAATCTATTCTGCTTAACAAAGAGAAGGTTAAGGAATGATTTGATTAGTCTATATCAGGGGTTGGCAACCTTTCAGAAGTGGTGTGCCGAGTCTTCATTTATTCACTCTGATTTAAGGTTTCGCGTGCCAGTCATACATTTTAACATTTTTAGAAGGTCTCTTTCTATAAGTCTATAATATATAACTAAACTATTGTTGTATGTAAAGTAAATAAGGTTTTTAAAATGTTTAAGAAGCTTCATTTAAAATTAAATTAAAATGCAGAGTCCCCCGGACCGATGGCTAGGACCCTGGTAGTGTGAGTGCCACTGAAAATCAGCTTGTGTGCCGCGTTCGGCACACGTGCCATAGGTTGCCTACCCCGGTCTATATTTACCTACCTGGGGAACAAATATTTAAGGATGGGCTCTTCAATCTAGCAGAGAAAGGAGTAACATGTTCCAGTGGCTGGAAGTTGAAGCTAGACAAATTCCGACTGGAAATAAAGTGTACATTTTTAACAGCGAGGGTAATAAACCATTGCAACAATTTACCAAGGGTTGTTATGGATTCTCCATCACTGACCATTTTTAAATCTAGATTGGAGGCTTTCTAAAATATCTGCTCTAGGAATTATTCTCAGGAAGTTCTCTGGCCTGTCACACAGGAGGGCAGACTCGATGATCACCATGGTCCCTTCTGGCCTTGGACTCCATGAATCTATGAGGTAACATCCAGTTCTGGTGTGGGCCTGTCTCTACTATTAAGATTGTCATTCAAAGCATAGATTATAGTTTTGCCAGGCACCCAGAGACCATGGATAGAATGAAAGAGAAGACCTACCTTGTGGATTGTCCTTCATCACTCTAGATAAGAGTGACTTTGGCTCTGCTAGTGGCAATCATAAGCTATGGAGGGAAATGGGCATGTTGCATTAGTTAAACCTGCTGAGTAAGAGCGATGGTGCTGGGAATTGGTTGGCAAATAATTCCCTTACTTCCAAACAACAATTGCTGGCCAGGCCGGCATGTGCGGTCAGGTCAAGGACAGGATTCCTTATGTAACCCATTGGCTAGTGTTTGTTATGGCTCCACCTCTGGGCCCAATGCTCAGAGGGACTAGCGGCAGCTAAGGAGCTTTGGTTTATGCTTCTGGCCTTGGACGTTTCTGGTTCAATCCCTGAGCATCAGCCAAGGTGGCGGCCGTCACACTGACAAATATTCAGGCTCTACCGAATGAAGGGGGGTGGAAGTTGGGGCCTCATGGTTTTTCCCTGCATCTGTAACAAACCTGCTTGGGCTCTAGTCCCCCAAGGTACTGGGGAGCCAGATTGTCAAAGGCGATTGGTTCTCATGTAGGCATCGAAGTCAGTAACTCCATTTTAGAACGAGCTTGGCATGCTGCGTGTGGAGGAAGCTCGCCCGGACAGAGGACTCTGGCCTCTGGGGCCATCACCCAGGCACACCTCCCCAGCACTGACCATGACTGAAAGAGGATGAAGAAGCCAATTGCTTCAACTGCGCCATGTCCCTATCTCCCTTCTTACAGGAAGTGGAACTTTCCCATTAACAGCAGTGGGAGCAGGACTCGTGACAGCGGCTGCTGAGTCCATGAAAACTGTATAAGGAGGGGGAATCCACATCCTGTGGGAGAAGACTGTGTGTATCTGTGGGGCCGGCTCCTTCACCCCGCCGAGGCAAAGGGAAGCTTGGGAAGCTGTAATTGTGTCTGCAGTCGCCCAAGGGTCAATGTGATTTCAAAGTCCCTTTCCCCAAGTTTCCTCATTTGATTATTTTGATTCTCTTTTGGCCGAGTAGAGTTTCCTCTTTCTAACTCACCAAGCAGAAGCTTTCGGCCTGTCCTGCCGCAGATTGTATTTGAACCTGAGCCGCTCTCCTCGAGGTGTAGCGCAAAGTGCTATGGGCATTTTATTCATGTGCATGCAGAGGGCCAGGGCCGGCTCCAGGCACCAGCTGAGCAAGGGGCGGCAGATTGTTCAAGGCGGCATTCTGCCCAATCCTAGGGCGGCACGGCCGCTTTTTGTTGTTTGTTTGTTTGTTTGTTCCGCTCCGGCCGCCCTGTAGGGGATGGCGGCGCGGAGAACCAGAGCGCCCTGCAGGGCAGTCCTCTTCCTTCCCTCCCCGCCGACCAGAGCGGAGCCCTCGCGGCAGGCGGCAGCACAGCGAGAGGGGCCGCGTGGCAGCGCCCCTGCTGTAGCCCTGGCCGCCCCCTTCTCTCTCTCTCCCACCCGCGCCGGTCCCCCTGCACCTGCGCTCCGGCCGCGCCGCAGGTTTTTTGTTTTTTGTTTTGCTTTACTGTTCTGGCCACCCCGTTTTTTTTTTTTTTTTTTGCTTGGGGCGGCCAAAAAGCCAGAGCCGGCCCTGCAGAGGGCACAGGCCTACGTAAGGATACACCAAAAGAATGTCATGTAAGGTCTCTATGAAAACCTGTGTTCCACTGCTCCTCGTAATGAATGTGAGACGTATGTATGGCGAATATGTGAGGAGTAATGTATATATGTTCCAAATTCTGTTCTCTAGGCCTTGTAGTTACAGGCAGGACACTCAAAGGTAGCGTGTCTTGAGATAAACCTCTCCAGCCTGGAGGTGGGAGACTCTTATCTCCCTGGTGGACCGTTGTGTGTCTCACAACAGAAGTCTATGAGCATATTGAGTTAAATGCTAATGAAGAGCTGGCAAAGACGTGCAAAGGAAACTAACAGGAAGAGGTAAATAGTGTGTGGGGGGGAGACACCCTGTTCTCAGGTGAAGATCAAACGACTGGTCTGGTGTATGTGGGGTCTGGGGGCGGAGAGCACAGTCTGAAGACAGGCTGCCCGTGGGCTTCATCTTATAAAAGGGGGATCTCAGCCGTCCTGGCTGAAAACACTTGGAAAAGGACTTGGGGCAAGCTATCCTGTAGGAGACTGGAATTGTTTGTGAGTTAAATTTACACTCTCAAAAGCATGTTATGGTTTTGTTTTATATGTATCCATTTCCCCCACTATTCTTACTTTCTCTCCTTGGAACCTCTAGTCCTTGATAATAAACTTATTCTTGTTTTCACTATAAATATATCTCTGCACTGGATGTTAAGTGGAGATCCCAAGTTAAATCTGTAAGCTGGTGTGCACTGTTCCTTTGGGAGTAGTGAATCCGTGAATTCTGTGAGCGTGCAACGGCACCGATCTGGGCGCTCCAGAGGGACGCTCAGAGGTTGGTGTGCGCCTGTCACTAACCTGGACAGAGGGAGCAAGTCCTTCAGTAGTCTGGGAGGCCATTTGTGTCGCCAGAGGCTGGTGGTGTCAGGGAGCTGAACCAGAGCAGGAACTGACAAGACTCCCTCAGGCTAAAGGCAGGTCATGGTGAGGTACCTCACAACCCTGCTACCCCAGGGGAGTGTCACAGTGCGAGTGTGCGAGCCTTCATGTGTGCATATCTTGAATTTAGTAAAGCTTTTGACATGGTCCCATGTGACATTCTCATAAGCCAGCTAAAGAAATGTTTGAAATTATTATAAGGAGGCTGCCCAACTTGTTGAAAGAGTAATTATCAATGGTTCACTGACAGGACATATCAAGTAGAGACCTCTGGGGGTCTTTCCTGGGTTTGGTATTAGTCAATATTTTCATGGAGTGGAGAGCATGTTTGTAAAAACTGCAGAGGACACCAAACTATGAGGGGTTGCAAACACTTTGGAGGAGAGGATTCAGATTAAAAATGCCCCGGATAAATTGGAGAACTGATCTGAAATCAAGATAAAATTAAATCAAGATAAGTGCAAAGTACTTCACCTCGGAGGGAAAAATCAAATGCACAACTACAAAATGGCGAATAAGGGGGTAGGCAGCAGTACTGCAGAAAGGGATCTGGGGGTTATAGCGGATCACAAATTATGAGTCAACAATGTGATGCAGTTGCCAAAAAAAGGCAACTGTAATTCTGGGATGTATTAATGGGAATGTTGTATATAAGACCTGGGAGGTAATTTTTCTGCGTTACTCGGTGCTGGTGAGGCCTTCACAGGACTACAGTGTCCAGTTTGGGGCAACCACACTTTAAGAAAAATATGGACAAATTGGAGAGAGGCCAGAGCAGAGGCGTAGAAAACCTGATCTCTGAGGAGAGACTGAAAGAATGGAGCGTGTTTAGTCTAGAGAAGAGAAGACTGAGAGGGGGGACATAATAACCACTTGCAAATATCTTAAGGGCTGTTATAAAGAGGACACTGCTCAGTTGTTCCTCAGGTCCATCAAGGGTTGGACAAGAATGAATCAGCTTAGTTTACAGGAAAGGAGATTTAGATTAGATATTAGGAAAAAGTTTCTAACTGTAAGGATAGTTAAGCACTGGAACAAGTTGTGACGTTACACCCCATATTTGTCATAGAAATATGGTTATGATATGAATATGGCATAACTAAGATCTACTTTATGCAAGATGGCTCATGTAAGATATCATTGAAAAGGTTATGACCTACTGAATGTGTTTATCCAATTTTTATGCATCTGTCATTTTTGTATCTGAAGCTGGGAATATTGACCATGTATCTGTATTTCAAATCTGCTACGTTGGGTGACACCCACAAGCAGCTTTTCAGGTATGACAGTAAAAAGGCCAAGCAATGTTAATGGCTTATTGAGGGGAATGCACACAAATACAAGGCTTACCCCGGGAACTGTGTGCAATAGAAACCTCTCAGAGATAGCTCTACACAACGGGAACTGTTTGACCCAGGTCACAGCAAAAGAGCTTTCCAGCAAGTGGGGGGAAGATATAAAAGGGGGACAAACTGGACAATGACAACATGAGGGGTCCTGACTCTCCCTACTACAACACACCTTGAAACACCTGAGGAACAAAGACTGAACTGTGAGAAGTGGTGGGCCCAGGCTAGGATTTTTAGCCTGTGTATAAAAAGCTGGGAAAACCAAGGCAACTTGTGCCTTAAGAATCTGCCAGCCTGTTTGTCACTCAGGGTAAGAATTTGCTAATTTATATCCTACCTATCTAGTGTGTTAAGTTCACTTTGCTCACTGTTTATTTAAGAACATAGGAACCTAAGAATGGCCCTATTGGGTCAGACCAAGAGTCCATTTAGCCCAGTATCCTGTCTTCCGACAGTGGCCAGTGACAGGTGCCCCAGAGGGAATGAACAGAACAGGTAATCATCAGGTGATTCATCCCCTGTTGCTCATTCCAGCTTCTGGGAAACAGAGGCTAGGGACACCATTCCTGCCCATCCTGGCTAATAGCCTTTGATGGACCTATCCTCCATGAATTTATCTAGTTCTTTTTTGAACCCTGTTATGGTCTTGGCCTTCACAACATCCTCTGTCAAGGAGTTCCACCGGTTGACTGTGCATTGTGTGAAGAAATATTTCCTTTTATTTGTTTTAAATCTCCTGCCTATTAATTTCATTTGGTGACCTGTAGTTCTTGTGTATTGAGAAGTAGCAAACAACACTTCCTTATCTACTTTCTCTATACCAGTCATGATTTTATAGACCTCAATCATATCTCCCCTTAGCCGTCTCTTTTCCAAGCTGAAAAGTGCCGTTCCATACCCCTAATCATTTTTGTTGCCCTTTTCTGAACTTTTTCCAGTTCCAATTTATCTTTTTTGAGATGGGGCGACCACATCTGCACACAGTAATCAAGATGTGGGCGTACCGTTGATTTATATAGAGGTAACATAATATTTTCTGTCCTATTATCTCTCGCTCTCTTAATTATTCCCAGCATTCTGTTCACTTTTTTGACTGTCGCTGTACATTGAGTGGATGTTTTCAGAGAACTATCCACAATGATTCCAAGATCTCTTTCTTGAGTGGTAACAGCTAATTTAGACCCTATCATTTTATATGTATAGTTGGAATTATGCTTTCCAATGTGCATTACTTTGCATTTATCAACATTAAATTTCATCTGCCATCTTGTTGCCGAGTCACCCAGTTTTGAGAGATCCTTTTGTAGCTCTTCACAATCTGCCTGGGTCATAACTATCTTTAGTAGTGTTGTATCATCATAGTTACTAAAGTAATCTGCTTTGTTCTATTTGCTATCTCTTATAATCACTTAAAATCTGCCTTTTACAGTTAATAAATTTGTTTTGTTTATTATTAAACCCAGTTTGTGCAAATTCATATCTGGGAGGGCAAGAAGCTGTGCATATCTCTCTTCACATTGAGGGAGAGGGCGAATTTTTATGAGTTTGCGCTGTGCAGATCTTTCTATACAGTGCAAGACAGTATTTTGGGTTTATTTCCCCAAAAGGGGTGTACATGTGAGTGCTGGGTGAATCTTCTCACACAGAGCTGACTTCAAGCTGTGTCTGCAGCTGGGTGTGGCCCTACGTGTGTGTGTGTGTGTGTGTGCACGCGTGCTGCAAGAGGCCAGAGAGCCTAATTCAGTAAAACAGGGAGAGGGAATCCAGGCTGGTGGAGCAGGAGGGGCTCAGTGAAACCCCAGTACATCAGGTGGCATCCCAAAAGGGGTCCAAGCTGTCACACAAGTTACCTAATGAGGTTCTGGAATCCCATCATTGGAGGTTTTTAAGAACAGGTTGGACAAAGACGTGTCAGGGATGACCTAGGTCTATTTAATTTACTGTCCCTTCCAGCCCTACGCTTGTATGATTCTCGGGAGGGCGGGGGGTGTTGCATTTGCATCTCTGCACACTCACAATAACCAGGGCCGCATTCATGTTTTCATTATTCATAGATTAGTCATCAAATCCACAAAGGAGAAACCCACCACGCCTCCCACCTGCGCTTGAAAACATTAACCACACTGGGCCGGTGCTCCTGGGGTTCTCACTGGGGTCTGGTTCAAAACGTCATGAGACCACTCACTGCTTCCCCCACCTCCTTTCATTGTTTTTTTTTTAAAACCTCTGTTTCCTTTACCGAGCTACTTGAACTGATTAATAAACTGACCTTCTGTTGCTTTGCGTGTTAGAAGGAGTTTGCAGTTCATATTTATTTGCATTGAGGTTTTCACTGACAAACCATACAGTGCGGGACAGCATGTTTAAAATGCCTCTCCCTCTCTGTGTATATATGTATATATGCCCAGCATAGGAATGAGTTTTAACATGACCTCTATTCAGGACTTTATACTCCAGGCTCGTGTCTTGCATGAGGGAGGAGTTGTTGGAATCTGGGACTGGGAGCCAGGATCTCTGAATTCTATTCACAACACTCTCTCCTACTAAATTGCCTGTAGCCATGTGCAACTCACTCCATCTCTCTTGTGTCTGTGCAAGAAGGGTGGTGACAATGGTGACCTACAGAGCGGGGGCACGGAGAAAAAAAGTGATTCTCAAATCATCATTTGATTGAAAAAAAAAATCTCCCAAAATTCGCAACCAATATTATTTGCAACAGATGATTTGACCAACTCTGCTTAATGCCCAGGGCGGGTGAGGCTTAATTTCATGTTTGTAAAAGACTCTGACATCTTCAGCTGAAAGGTGCTAAAATAATAATAGAGTAAAATGGAGAACAAGACAATTATGCCAACATTGCAAAACTCAAACAGACCTTTATCCAAGCAGTCTAGAAAACACAGTATCCTGTTGGTCTAAACACTTAAATCTTTTTATTATCGTTGGTACAAATGTCTTTTTTTATTTTTTACATTTAGGGCCAACTCTGTTCTCAGTGACGCGGGTGTAAATCCAGAGGAAGCAGAAGGTATTTGATGGGGTACACTCCAAGGCAGCTGAGAGCAGAATTGGGCCGTTGCTGGGGTTTTAAAGACAGAGCACAATGTGTAAAACTACTCATATTCCACCAAGCAAAATGATCTACAGTATTTCTAGACCTAAGAAGGAGCGTTCTGAATAGAAGACACCACTGGTTGGAATTATACTTAGCTTTGCCCTTCTATTTTAATTGAAGAATCCTCAGGCATAACAAACTCCTATCTACCCATTTATTCAGGCCCTAATAAACCCTCATGACCATATTATCTGTGTATAATCTGGGCATAAGATCACGAAAACCATACTTCTTAGGTACTAGCTTGGCTTTACTATTATTATTGTTGTTTGTGTTCCAGTTGCACCTAGAGGCATCAATCAACCTCAAAGCTTTATCGTGCTGGGCCCACACGCAGTGAAGGTCAGTCTTTGCTACAAAGAATTTACAATCTACCTAGCTAAAGGGTGGGGGAAAGGAATAGAACATAACAGGAAACGAAGGGGCGCAGAGGCATCCAGAGATGAAGTGACTTGCTTAAGATTACACAGCCGAGTTTGTAGATTACACAGCCGAGTTCATCTGCAATGAAGGCAGATCTCTTAAGGCCCCGTATAGTTCTTTACCCAAGAGCAGCCTGCCTGCCAGACCAGCTATCTTTAAAAAAAGAAAAAGTTCAGGACCAGATTTCTAAGAGTTCAGGTCCTGACAAATGGGGCCATGTTTTCCAAAAAGCAAAGCTCCCAGTTAGTCACCCAAATAAGGGACAGATTTTCAAAGGTGCTCTGCACCTATTTGGTAGCTCATGCTATTAAAGGGGAAGTCAAATGGGCTGAAGGAGCCCGGAGCAGGGGACCCCATGGGAGGCCCGCTGGGTGCTCTCCAGGCACTACACTTTTTTCTCCACCAATGTCCAGCTGTGGGGATCAGACTGCTGGAAGCATTGGCCTGGGACGATGACAGGCTGGGGATTACGGGTCTGTACGGGGCAGAATCCACCCGGAGCTCCTGCCTTAAGGCTTGAGTGGATGCCATTTGCACATGGCCCCTCTGGTTGAGGGGCTCCTGGTCTTCATTTCCTATATATTTTAACTGAAGCCTGTAGGGAAGGCTTTGGAGTCCCATGCTGCAGCTGGTACTAAAGAGATCCTGGGCAGAGGCAGCCGCATCAGGTCTCACTCTGATACCAGAGCCTTGTCTCTTGGTTCTCTCACTTTCCAAAGGGCAGCCCTTGCAGGTCATGGACTCCTCGTGTCCTGGGCCTTGTTTCTCCTCAGGTACACACGCCTTCCCAGAGCATAATCCCGAAGGGGGCGGGGGCTGATCTCCTTCTGAAAAGATGAGTCCCATCGAAGTCTTGGTCAGTAAATCTTGTTCCTGGCCTGGATTGAGGGGCATTGAGTGAGCCCTGGGTGCTCTGATTTGGCCCATCTTGAAATGCCAGAAGTTGGGCATCAAATGGGGCAAGGAGCTGCTGTAAAATACGTGACGCTGTGAGGAGATTGGGTTCTTCACTTGCCCGCACCGCAGCTTCAGAGCCATCAGCTCTGTCTTCAGGTGCAAGTTCTCTTCCTTCATGGCCATGAGCCTCCTTTCCAGCATCAAGTCATTGAAGCACTTCTTAGCCCTGGAGCGCTTAGCGGCCTCGTTGTTCTTCCTCCTCTTGGTCCAGTAACTGGCATCCTTTTTCTCCGTGGGGGTGAACTCTTGTTTCCGTCTTGTGAAGCTGGCCACAGGCAGCCTCCTCTGGACCCTAATCCCCAGGACGCTGTGGGGAAGAAAGGCAGGATGTGGGAAACACATGAGGTCCTTTTGGGGGGCATCATCTCTCACTGTGCTGTCAGGAGCCAGAGTGGCAGGGTCACGTATCCCCACAGCATGGTCATTTGGATGGGACATGTTCTCGGTTAGAGGAAGCTACAAGGCAAATAGAAGAGGAATGATGAAGAAAACCTAGATTCCATGAACGTCTACTGCCATGATGCTCTGTGTTGACGCACGCACGCAAAAGGAATCCAAATGCACCATAACTATATTATTATTATTTACATATTGTCAACTAGAGCTGTGCAAATACCTGACTTTTATCGGTTCGCTGCCATACAAAAAAATTAAGGGCAAGGGGGGGCGAGCCTTGACCTGAAATGAAAAGTTTGTTCATTTTTTTTGGCATCCCAAGTTCAAAAAGTTGCAGGGGAGGGGCGGGGAACACATTACAGGCAAACATGAAACAAAATATTTCATTTGAGCTTTTAAAATCACTTTTAAAAAAACTGAATTAAAGCACATTTTGAAGCCAAGTCATGCAGAAAAGAAAGAGTGTGTGTCTCCCCCCCCCACCCCTCCCAGAATTCTCTTAGGTGTTTTTCAACTGAATTCGGCAAAACTGACTAAATGGTTCAATTGATCCGAATCTCCATTTTTCGGCAAAAGAAAAAAAAATGCTTTGCCAAAAAATTTAACCAAGCTCTAGTGGCAACAACATGCTAGGTCTGGTACAGGGGTGTGTGCCAACACAATTAATGGCTACCTCAAAGCATTTACAACCTGTCTATTGTACAACACCGCTGAAAGCCTGTGGCCAGAAAGAGGCTGCTAAAAGCAATGCCCTGAAAAGCCCGATGCTGGTAGAAGTTTGCCAGGTCTCAAAGAGGCTGATAAGAGCATGTGCTGCCTTTGGGTGGGGGGAGCCTATATAAGAAAAAGACCCCAAAACCAGGACTGGCCCTATAAAATCGGGACATCTGGTCACCCGAGAGGCAAAAGCTGCATTTTTCATCTTTGCTGTTCTTTTCTCCCCCCTTTTGTGTGTTGTTTTCTAAAGGAAGCAGGATCAGACTGCAATAATCACAGCTCCAGCCCATCTCAACTAACTTCTTCTCTTTTCCCCAAAAGGGACAGTAGTTGCCATCTTTAATACCAGCTAACAGACTGTCAAACAAGGGGATGGGGGCGGGAGTCCTTCTAAAGCAGTGGTTCTCAAACTTCTGTACCGGTGACCCCTTCCACATCGCAAGCCTCTGAGTGTGACCCCCCTAATAAATTAAACACCCTTTTTAATATATTTAACACCATTATAAATGCTGGAGCCAAAGCGGGGTTTGGGGTGGAGGCTGACAGCTCGTGACCCCCCATGTAATAACCTCGTGACCCCCGAGGGGGGTCCTGACCCCAGTTTGAGAACCCCTTTTCTAAAGATACTTTCCAGCTAAAGGGAAAGGGAACAAGGGATGTTGTTGAAATGAAAGCCTTGTTTCATCCTTTACATTTCAAATGCTTTACCTATTGTTTCCCTTCTTTTCTGTATCTTTAATAAAAGGTTAAAAGCATTTTAATGGTGTTTGCCATGGAGGCTGAAGCCCCTGAATACCAGACCTTACTGTCTAATGTCGAACAGTGATTTTGGGCCCCTTTAGTCCATCTAAATCAATACAATCGATACTGTCCCTTTCCCTGTTGTCTCTCATGTTTGCAACTCCTCCCAATTTGGTATCATTTGTGAATTTCATTAGTGTGCTGTCTACTCCCCCTTCCCGATCATCAGTGAAGACGTTAAATAAGGCTGGTCCGAATAGAGAGTCCTTGGAGCACCTCATTAGATGTCTCTCCTCTGTTTCATATGTTGCTTTTCACCATTTCTCTTTGGAGACAGGATAATGTCCTAGATGCTCTGCTCTGGTATTTCCTATCTTGCTATGTTTGCGAGTTTTTAGCTAGTTTTGAGTCCACATCACAGTTTTGCCGTCCTTGTTTCTATTAACGTTGGGTGAGATATAGAATCGTAGAATTAGAAGGGACCTCGAGAGGTCATCTAGTCCAGTCCCCTGCACTCATGGCAGGACTATGTATCAAATGTGTTATTTAACTCCAAATAGTAGATAATGTTTTCACCCCTCAGCTCCTGTTACACTTGCTGCATTCCCCTCTTCCATTGATTTATGAAGCTACCCCAACAAGCATTCAGGTTTGTTTGAAATGGTTATCTTCTTTTTGACTAATTGCAGTTTTCTCCATGGTGTGGGGTTTTTAATCTCATACAGTTGAATTTCTACCAGCTAAATAGCATATTATAATAGCCAGAGAAAATCGATACGATTTGGCACACTCTTATGTATCATCACAAATACACCTCTACCTCGATATAACGCTGTCCTCCGGAGCCAAAAAATCTTACCGCATTATAGGTGAAACCGTGTTATATCGAACTTGTTTTGATCCACCACCACCCCCCGCCCCCGTGGCGCTGCTTTACCACGTTATATCCGAATTTGTGTTATATCGGGTCGCATTATGTCGAGGTAGAGGTGTATAGTCAAACGTTGATTCCTTTGGGAAGTTAAGCCTTGTAGATGCACAAAAATTGTACTGCTTTCACTATACCGGTATAGTACCAGTACCTGTAAAGGAAGGGGCATAAGCTAGTCCACTCTGAGATCCTTTATACCAAAATAGCTACATCATCTCCTCTGTAGTAGGGAGTCAAAAGCCAAAGGAGGAAATTAGAGTGTTAATTTTGAAGCAAATACGTTTCCTAGAAAGCGGAGGCCCAGATACGATTGACAGATGCACACGCACACCGTGCACGTATCGTATCTCATGTTCATTTTTAGGTCCAGGTCATAAAAAGTCCTTCGGGACTGACCCTCATTTGTGACAGTTCCCTTAAAGGATTCCCTCCCCTCTATCCAGAGCAGGGGGGTGTTCATATCGTAGGAACAAGTGACCGGAGGCCTGATTCTCTATCACCCTCCTCCTGGTGCTGTCTTTGACACCAGTGCAAAGAAGGAGCCGCGTGCTACTACTCCGCCGTGGTAGGGCTTTGTGCCCACCTTGCCCTGGTGTCCATGGCGACGGCAGCTTGTTGGGAATTTTCTGAGTTTTCCGTCAGGAAATGTGGCCTGAGGGAATTGAAATGTTCTGCTGCGGGCATGTGTCAGTTGCAGCAAAACGTTTGATGGAAACCTGCGTATCTGCCTGCCCCCGTCCTTGACTCTTGGGCAGCCCGCCTGGTGGGTCATCAGGGTTCCCCAGCTCCGTGGCCTCCCACGCCTCCTCTGATCCAGCCTCCCAGGCTGTCCAGTTCTCAGGGGCCAAGAAGAAAGCCAGGAGGGGAGTTAAGCAGCCTGTCTTCGCACCCAGGCAATACAGTTCCCCAGCTAGCCAGGTCCCTGGGGCTGTCCATCTCTCCAGCTACCTTCCAGAGGGGCAGCAGGGCTCTGGCATTTTTTTTTTTAAACATTCCGTTTCTCTTCCCCCAAAACTTAATGGTTTGAAATCGACCCTCCCGTCGACTGATTCAGAATGAAAATGTGAAATTCTTCGCAGGAGGGAAACTCCGGTTCCCGCCCCGCTCTGCCGGTGCCACAGGGCAGTGGAGAATCAAGCTCTGAAAAGACCAGCGAGGTTGCCCACTCCCTGCCGGTTGAAGGCCGCTCCCTGCAACCTGTTTCTTAACGCCAAGTCTAGTTTTAAACGGTTCGAGCACGGATGCTCCCGTCCCTTCCCCCAGGCTCACACATCTCCCCATTCCAAAACTAGGCCGGGAACTCAGCTGAAATGTCCTGTCGCGGTTTCTTGCTGGTCTACATTTCGCCGTTTGCCAGTAATGTTTGTTACCCCAAGCACCCCCCAACCCCCAGCCTATTCCTCTCCCTCCTTTGTGCATCTATGCTTTAAATACTTACAGACAACTATCGCCTCCCTCTGCCAGAGCCCTTAGTCACATGACAAGCGACATACGGACAGTCTGGACCATAAAGCTAGCCGTGCCGCATGTGCACTGGAAGAAGACAAACATTGGGACAATAGCACGTTGACTTTCCCTAGCGACTCATGTCCGATGACCTCAAAGCATGTTACCAACAGGAAGGCAGCCTGGTAACCCCCCTGGCTAGCTGGCTACCGACTGCAAGGGAGCTACGTGTTATTATGCCCCTTTCCCAAATGGAGAACCGGAGTTGAAGTGACTTGCTCAAGATTATGCAATGAGTCAGTGGCCAAGTGGGGACGAGAACCCAGGAGTCATTCCCCAGAGGCAGAACGACTGACACCACCACCTAGCTCTTAGCTAGCACTTTTCTTCCATAGATCTCAAAGCCCTTTACAAAGGTGGGTCAGCATCATTAACCTCATTTTGCACATGGGGAAACTGAGGCACGGGGGGGGGGAAGTGACTTGGTCACTTTCCTTTAATACCTAGCTCTTATGTAGCAGAAATGGCCATAGGTCCACAAATGGTCTATGACCATTTACAGCAGCTAAGGATCTGCCCTCAGGTCTTTATTTCTGTCTGTCTACACATCTTCCCAAACGCTCCAAACAGGGAGCCGGATCCTGCATTCTTTGCCTTCCCGAGGCCTGCCTCTGAGCCACTTGGGATGCCTGCATGCCAGTTGGAACTGCTGGTGTTCATCAGCTGTGCGAATCAGGACCCCCGTGCGCCCACTGAATGCATGCTCGGGGAGAGCAGCGAATGCAAGACCCAAAGTGAAATAGCCACACTCCAAGGGAGCGTTTCTCCAACACCATCGGCAAATAGATTAACGGCACAGCCACATTTGGTGGGTTTTTTTAAAACACAATTCAAAGAAAAATCCTAAAAGCTGTAACAAGGGAGGATGAAATGGGTTGTTTTCTTTACCTGCAATGCCAGGATGAGTCTCGGTTGAGCAGGTGAAAGGGGTTTTTCAGCCCCTTGGTGTAAAGTTGAAATGAACCACTGTGTGTGTTTAAAAAAAAATCGCCCCCCTGCCAGCCCACGTAGGGAAAAAGGGGCCGCAGCCAATGAGAAAGGATGTTTGGGAAACGAGTGCTGCCTCTGTGGTTTGCACTGCCGCTATATTTCATGTCGCTGTGTCCCTGTTAACACGACACTCATATTAATAACAGGGGGGCGAGAAGAAATTTCCTACCCTTCTACCTAAAAGTCAACCCCCCGCCCCGCCGCCAAAAGCTAAACACCCCCAAGCACGCATCTTAAACAAACTGATCCCCCCACCCCCTTCCTTGACCAATCACCTGAGTTCTGAGTCTTTAAGGTGCCTATTTATTGGTGCAGAGAATATATTTGGGGATATTGTTATTATTTGTAATACAGCAATGCCTAGGAGCACATTATGCTAGGGCTGTTCGAACAGGAAGAGCTGGTCCCTGCCCCAAAGAACTGACACTCTAAATAGACAATGCAGACACGGGGTGGGAGGGGAAATGCAGGGTGCGGGGCATTGATTTGCCCACGGTCACACAGCTGGTCAGTGAAGATTTGGGGACCTGATTCCCAGTCTAGTGCCCAAGCCTATGCCTCTTCCACATGTGTCTATAGGTATCTATGGATCAGTGAAGCCCTACGGGGGTATTCAATGTAAATCCATTAGTCATTAAGTAAACAATGAATTGTTTTTCTCTTTGAGGATTAATACAATTCTAGCAAATGTTTCCCTCCCGGTAACAGAATTCTGTTTGCCCGTGTGGAACTGGTTGTAATAGCAAGGTGCTAGACCAAATCCAACTCCTTATGAGCAACCTAGCCACTGGCTTTCCCGAGGCCCTACAGCTTGGCCTTTCTCCTCTAGCCATGGCGGAAGGGCTCACCTCCAACCAGGCACGCAGTCAGGATCCCCAAATGCTATGATAGCTTTTGGGCTGGAAATGCTCACTGATGCAAAACAGCCCAGCCGCTCACGTCCTCAGCCTCTTAGCCCCATGCTAGGTGCGCCTGGACTCTGGGGAAAGAACACAGCGCGGGGTGACGGCCCTGGGGGTTTTATTCTCTCTGAGACCCTGTGCTTCACCGTATCTGGGACGGGGCGAATTAAGATGTGCCTTGAGTAGAACATGGGTATGTTTGTCCTTTCGGAAGCCCCACATTAGGGATACTAGGGGACTCTGACAACCTTCCTGAGAATTTCCTTAGAAGCAACCTGTGAGTAATACCGATATCAGCTCAGCAGCTGGGGGAGAAGTGAGTGTCGCTGAGTTTCGTTCTGCAGAAGCAGCTGCAGGCTTTATTGAACAAGCTGCAGATCGCCCAGGGAATCGGCAGACCTAACTGGAGTGTAAACCCCTGGGGGGAACACGCAGGGGAGGGGGGGACTTTTAGTTTAATCCCTGCCCCTTTAAGGCCCAAACAGATGCGTTTAGTCATGAGGGAAGGAAAACAAGCCCCTTCCCAGAGCCCCCTTGCCCTTTACAGGCCAGTCCCAGCACGTGCTCCCAGAGGAAACACGAACCATTCGGAGCTCGTTTTCCATAGAAAGATAATCTAGGGCCTTGGTTCTCAAACTTTTGTACGGGTGACCCCTGTCACACAGCAAACCTATGAGTCCCCCCCCCCCCCCCCCCGTTTATAAATTAAAAACATTTTTTAATATTTAACACTCTTATGAATGCTGGAGGCAAAGTGGGGTTTGGGGCAGAGGCTGACTGCTCGCAACCCCCCACGGAATCACCTTGCGACCCCCTGATTGACCCCCAGTTTGAGAATCCCTGATATAGGGCCAGTGCTGCACATTGAGGCCCCAGCGGGAGGGGCTGAGGTTGGAAAGCAAGACCGCCCCACAGTCAGCCCACAGTGGCTGCGCCTGTCCCGTGGGGCTGGGCCCAGCTCTTCTCTCCAGGCTCTGCTATCTGCCATAGGGTCATACCGCCCCTCTGTCACGATGGAGGGGTGGCCAGGCCAAATTTGAGTGAGTGGCGTTGTGACCTGGTGCATGGGGTCCCAGCACCCTCAGCAACCGGGCCCAAACCTGAGGGGCGCTGTGACCCTGTCAACCAGAGCTTAACACCACTCACTCCAATTTTAACAGGTTCGGGGGCCCTCTCAAGCAGGGGGCTGGGGACAAACTTCCCCCCACCCAGGGCAGCCCTGCTTAGAGCAAAGTGTTAAACTGACAGGAGCTGAGCCCGGGAGGCCACAGACTTCAGACAGCGTGTGGAGAGTAAAAGCTGTGCTGAAACCACCACGGCTCACCCTGAGAACTGGCTGCTGGAGACAAAAATAGCCACCAGTCCAGGACAGACAGGAGGTGTGAATCTGTCTGTCTTGCTCTGTAACTGCACCGCCGCTCATGCGGTATCAGATTAATGGTACGATGCAATCTACAGGGGCCAGTGGACTGAGCAGGGAGGGCTCCTGGGTTCTATTCCTGCCTCTGCCACTGATGTTGGGCAGGTCACTGCCTCGTGCCGTGCCTCGGTTTCCCCATCTGTAGCATGATACTCACTGTTGTAAACTGCTTTGGAATCTAGCAGTGCTTTGTGAATGCAAAGTGTTATAAGAGTTCACAGGGATTTTCACGCAGTTGAAGAGGTTCTGGGTTCCAAATCCTCGCAGAGCCACTGGGGCTCCCTTTTCAACCTCCAGTGAGCCACTCACCCCGCTTGTGCCGAGGCCAACCCTGTAAGCACAACAAAATGGACCTTACTGCAAGGCAGATGCTGCTGCAGCTTGTCAGGGAAACGCACAACACAGACACAACGGGACTTACCTTTTGGATGCTTCCATAAAGGAGGCGGTTCAGGAACCAACTTCAAAGCAGCGTTAAAGCCTAAATTCTCTGCCCAAAGGGGCTCACCCCCCGGTGCACTGCTAGCCTGGGAGTGGGTCACATGGAATGCCAGAAGCGGTCGATGCTGCTAAGTTTCTTTTCACCCCCATGGGTTTAGCACCGACACCTCCCTATCACGCAGAGGCTTGCCATACGGATCTGCAAACCACTTGTGAACACATCCGGGCCAGCCCGGCTCACCCTGCCAGCGTGCAGATTGCTACTCAAGAAGCAAAGCCACAGTGATGTACAAAAACAAAATGCAATCTCCTGACCCCTTGAAATCTCGGTGGCCCTGGAGGATCACTCACACTTTGGACCTGGGAAGAAATAATAGGTATCCCATTGCTTCAGTGATAGGAAGAAAGCTGCACCTTAGGGCTTAAATACTCAATGCTCATGCTGTGGTGATGGGTACTATAAAGGAGCCTGGATATCTAGATAGATAGATCTAATGGTTTCCTGTGTCGGTGAGTTCCACAGATCAACTTTCTGCTATGTGAAGGGATGTGTTTCCTTTTCTGTCTTCTAAATTTACTTCCCCTTCAATGTCCTTGAGTTACTCATGTTCCCATGGCAAGCCCATTGGGGACAGGAGGGATGGCTGGTTATAAAAGGAGGAACCCCGGCACCTAGAACTGTACATAATTCTCTCTAAGCCAGTTGGTGAATGATGGGTATCTAGCAGGCCGTGGTCCTTCTCCTTCTATGTGCTGGAGGCTGGGGGTAAAGTTCCCCAGCTGTCTCATTCAGCTTCTCTGAACTATGGGGAAGAGACGTTATCTAGTGGTCAAAGCACAAGACTGGACAATGGTGCTCTTCCCAGCCCTGCCACTGGGTGGTGCTGATGGCCTGGGATATACAGGAGGTCAGACTGGCTGGTCCCTTCTGGCCTTACACTTTATGACTGTCTCTGTGCCTCAGTTTCTCCATATGTAAATGGAGACAAAAATAATACTGACCTACCTCAGTGAGCAGGGTGTGAGGTTCGAAGAGCCCTGGTGTGGTACGATGGATGGTGCTAGAGGACAAAGCACTGTGTGACTATATATCTCCCGGGACCGTCCGAGCAAGATGGGTTGGGAGGAGAGGGTTTGTGCTAAACACACCTGACCTAGTAGATCAGCCAGTGGTTTGGCTGCACTAATGTCTCCAAGTTCCTGACCCCAACAGGGACAGAGACATGGCAGGGGTTCCAACAGGCCTCTACCCACAACAATAGCTTCTGCTTCGGCGGCGTGACTCCAGCCAGAGCGGGTGGAGATGACAAATGACAAACCATCCTGGAGACTGCCTCATTCCTAACTCACAAGGGAGGCCCCATGACATCATCCCCCCAGTGTCGAGTTTCCCCCTTCCCCCGTAGCGACTGCTGACGTTTCTGTGAAGCCCCCGGCCGGTTTTTCAGAAGGGCCCTGCCTTCTGTCATCTTGGCCATGCCCTTTGCTTGGGGTTCCCGGGGAACCCCACCTGGACCTGCACCTGGATCCCCACCCCACTGAGCCCCACTCCCCCAGCATCTAGACCCCCCCCACTGATCCCCCCACACCCAGACACCCCACCGTTGAGCCCCGACCACCTTCACCTGGACCCCTGCAGAGTCCCATTACCATTGCACCCAGAAACCCCCAACAAGCCCCTGTGCATCCAGATCCCCCCACCCCCGGATCCCCCACTGAGCCACCCGCACCCAGATTGCCCCACACAGAACCCTCTCAACCCACACCTGGACCCCTCCACACTTGGATCCTGCCTTGCTGAGCCTGCCTGCCCACACCTGGTGCACCTGGCCCAGAGGGGCAGGGCCCTGGGGGGTTTCTGGGGCAGGCCCAGTTCTTGCGCTGTGTCAGGGTTGGGTGCAGCCTCACCGCTGAGCCCATATCCCAGAGGGGGAGCTGCACAGTGATCTCCCACCTCTGTGCAGGCAATGGCCTGTGCTCCCCACTGCCACGCTGGGGCCTCCACATTTATTTGACAAATAAAATTTGCAGCATTTTAAAATATTGTGCGCAGAATTTTTAAGTTTTTGGCGCAGAATGCCCTCAGGCCGAGCTCATTCCTGCACTCGGAGGCAGAAGGAGCTAAGCTGCCTACGCACCTGGCGTCACTCCAGCCCCTGTAAATTTCCTGAGGCTGCTTCTGAGTCAGGCGAGCGGGCCGCTCATTACACGTTCAGTTCAATCCACTGACCCCTGCCCAGGTAACCATATGGGGCATGCTGGGCGGGAGAGCCAGAGCTATGGCAGGCTCCGTTCCAGGGGTTGTGTGGCCTTCCCGTCAGACCCCAGCCTACCCAGACAACAGCTCTGCCCTGCCCTGGGCTCTAGCTGTCGCTTTCACCTCTTGGACAGAGCACCCTGGCTGGGCTACGGCTGGGCCGGGCCAGGAGATGGTGAGAGATAAGCTTCCCATCTCCCTGCCTGGTACAGCTCTGAGCTTCTGTTTCCTCTGCTCCCCACGCCCACCCTGCGCACACCGCAGTCTCTTGGCTGTCTCTTGACAAGGAAGGACAAGGCTGTGGACCCTGCTGCAAGATTGGGGACACACACACACACACACACCAGTGGCATCCCTGACTGCACGGGTCTCATGTGGGCAGGCCTGGGAGTAGATTGTTCTCTGCAGAGTCCATGAGAAACCAAGGCAGTGATAATTCAGTCATAAATACTTGGCCCTTAACACTCCCCCACACACCTGAAGATCTCAAAGCGCCTGGTGCATGTCACAAAATACACATACGTGCTCCACTGGTGAGGCGATATCACTGCCTGCATTTGACAGATGGGGAAACTGAGGCCCAGACTGGTCAAGTGACTCCCTGAGTCAGGGACAGAGCTGGGGAGAGGCTCCAGGTCCCTACCGCCTTAGGTCTGTGCTCTAACCACCCTTTCCCTCTCGTGTCTCCTGTCTGCCTGCCTTCCCCAGCATTGCGTTCTCTCCTCCCCCGCAGGGGAAGCGGCCACGGTACCTGTGAGGTTACTGACAGAGTTTCAGCCATTTCCTGTCCTGTCCTGGAGAGGGGTTGGTGGGATGCTTGTGGTTAGTGCAGCATTTCTCACGTAGACTGGCCTCTCCAGCTGGGAAACTTTAACTGCGTCTGCTGCCTGGGGGCGGCTCAGACAGATGCTGGGGGAGGCAAGGCCATTTATTTTTTCCTGTTTCATTGTTTTCATGTCAGACTCAAAGGCTCAACTGCTCCTGACGGCGGGCCCCACCAATGCTGGCCTTCCACCTCCATACGTCCCAAAGCAGCGAGTGATTTGGGGCAGCCAAGCTGAGACGCGAATGTTGCCTGATTTTTCACAAGGTGCTGACTGAATGGCCACCCTCTGGCACTCCAAACCACTACCCCTTTCTGGAAACGCAGGCCTTTGGGCCCAGTGCTCCATCAGGCCCTGCGGAGCCGCCCTGCCCGTCTCCGACACCGGAGCCTGTGCTGCCACCCGCGAGGGAGATTCAGCGCCTTGATTTAACCCAGCCCCAGGGCAGGCTGGGCTGCTGCCAAGGAGTAGCAGGGAGAGTGTGCGGGGAGGCGACGGGGGAAGCCTGCCTTAGCGTAGGGCGGTTTTTTCGATTTTTTAAAAAACAATTGTTTCAAGCGAGCTCTTTCTCCAGCTCCATTTCCAACGCTCCCCGCCCCCGGCCCTGCACGGGATTGCGCCTGAAAGTTCCTTCTTGCGCCACTGAACAGCTGACCCTCCTCCGAGTCCCCCGTCTCCCCCACGGCTGGCCCTCTGCCCAATGGCGCCACGCACAGGGGCGGCTCTAGCATTTTTGCCACCCCAAGCACGGCAGGCAGGCTGCCTTCGGCGGCATGTCTGCGGGAGGTCCGCCGGTCCCGCGGCTTCGGCGTACCCGCCGCCAAATTGCTGCTGAATCCGTGGGACCAGCAGACCTCCCGCAGGCGCGCCGCCGAAGGCTGCCTGACTGCCGCCCTCGCAGGGATCGGCAGGCTGCCCCCCACGGCTTGCCGCCCCAGGCACGCACTTGGAGCGCTGGTGCCTGGAGCCGCTGCTGGCCACGCGACTCCACTATGGCTGGTGGATGGTACAAAAGCACTGGGCAGCCCCCCCAGCCGAAACTGCTGGCTCTGATGTGGTGCCCTTGATGGGTGTGATTAGAGCCAGAGGCTAGCTAGCTCCAGAACTGGAGCACTGAAGTCATGGCAGGTGGGGTGACCAGATGTCCTGATTTTATAGGGCCAGTCCCAGTATTCGGGTCTTTGTCTTATACAGGCTCTTGTTGCACCACCACCTCCCGTCCCGATTTTTCACACTCTCTGGTCACCCTAATGGCTGCAGATGCTTCAGTACAGGCTGTCCTGGGACCCTGGGGGTTAGCTCGCGCTGAAGTGCACCCTGCTGCAGTTGCAGGACCTGAGCTGGCTACATTACAGCAAGCTCAGGGGATGTCTACTCAAACGACAATCTCACCCTGTGATTCCAGTACAGACATACCCACAGTAACCCTAACACTAAATAATCAGTCGGCCTTTGATGGTGAGGGATTGTCAAAGGAGGTGCGAAGACATGGGGCTGAAATGACACAGAGGAAACCAGCCACCCCGCTAGAAGCCCATTTTATTATGACGAGCAGACTAGCGCTCCCTGAACTTTAAACTTCGCCAGGCCTCCTTGAGGTCTGAATGAGTCAGCAAGGCTCTAGAGCTCTGTGATGCTACCGGCTGAATGGGGGCTGGCCGGACGTCTCGCGCCTGACAGGCTGCTGGAAGGATCCGAAGGCAAGGCCAGTAGCAAGGTGAGAACAGCTGCCAAGGTTTGCAGGAGTTGAATAGTCTGAGATGGGTCCCAGGGTAAAAACGAGCCTAGTTTATTTATAGGGTCAGCGGATCTCCAAGCTGAGAAAGAGCAACACTGGTCATGGTGGGGAGCGTCAGGGCAGGGGCCGGAGGTGAGCACGGGGAGCTAAGGGTTTAGCTGGTGGGAAAAGGTTTCCCAGGCCTGGCCGCAGATGCTCTGGCCAGCCCTGGTGGAGGTGCTCGCCCTGCAGAGGCGGTGGCAGGCACGGGGGAGTGGGCTCCCGGACAGTTCCCACCCCTCCCACTGAAAGGGAGCATTTCCCCGGCGCCCAACTCCCAGTGCTGCTAGCAGGTGTGGAAGGAGCAGGTGTGGAAGTGGCCAGCAGCTCATCCCCCACCCTGCCCAGCCAGGCTCCTTTGGGGCAGACAGCAGCTCATTCGGTGCTCTAGGAGTGCAATATGCTAGCTGCCTCCTGCCCAGCTGTGGTTCCCTGTCCTCTGCCCCCCACCCATTCACTGGAACGGCCATAATCAGCCCACTGGCAAATCGGGGGAGTTAGGAGACATGCCGTGTGCTGCTGGAGGCGGGAGCCAAGGTGGGGAACCCCGGCATGAGTGCCGAGAGTCGGGGACGGTGCTTTGGAGGTGTGCAGGAGGGGGCTGCCGTACTGTTCTGCCCAGTCCCCCAGGCGGGACAAGCAAAGGCTGCAAATCACGGCCGAGAGATTGAACTATGACTGAGTTCCCTTGGGAGCCTCCCGTGCCGCGCCAGTCCCGCCAGCACCGTTCTTTCCAAAGGGCTCAGTTCTGTGACTCCCCAAGAAGCACCAGCAGGAGAAACCAAACCCAAACTAGCCGGGGCATCTCCAGCACCCTTCCCGAAAGACCAAGACTAGAGAGCGCCCGGGCCGAGGACTCCTCTGGGCCCAGAGAGGAAGACTCAGGGGCAAGCTGCTTTCGCATTGTCCTCCTCCTCCATCTCCTCTGGCCCCTTTTCTGTCTTGGCGGCGATACTGTAGTAATAGGAACGGATGATGGTTTCCACCGCTGCAAACCCTGGGCGATCTTCCCACCTGGAAGAGAAAGGAGGCACTGAAGAAGGATCAGCAAGAAGGACCAGAACGGGTTGACCAAAGCAAACGGGCTAGGATGCGGGGGACAGCCCAGGCGCGCCCCGAGGATGCACCTGCTCAGGACGCCTGACGCCCTAACCAGCCAGCCAGGCTGCCTCACGGCCTGCCCTGCCTGATTGGCTGGGGAAGCCAGCAGGCCGGTTCTTAAACCTAGCAGCAGCTCGCTGGCTGCTCAACGCCCATGGACTCTGCCTCCCTGTGCTCGTCGCTGCAAGCCCTGCTCCTGCTCTGCTCCTCCACAGCTCCAGCCCAGACCCTGTCCTGCACCCTGCCTTGTTCCCGTCCTGTTCCAGCCTCGCTCCTGCCTCAGAACCAGCCCTGCTCCTAAGTTCCCTGACGCTGGTAATCCAGCTCCGACCCTCGGTTCTGCGTCAACCCTTGGTGCTGGCATTGGGCTCTGACTGTCTCACCCCTGGGCTCTGGCATTCAGACTCCGACCACTAGGCCTGACTGCCTACGAGTCTGACCCAGTCCGCTGACAGTGGGGCAGAGGGAGCAGGGGATGTGGGAAGATTTCCTGGCACCATGTTTGCACCGGGGCTTGAGAGGAGAGTTCGGCCACCGTGGTCTATTCATTGTTGGCCTCTCTCCTGAGTCTGCAGGTAAGGAAACCAGTTGTGCTATCGGGTCTGGGATGTGGACCCTGCACTGAGCAGGCAGATGCCTGTCACTTCTGACCTGGGCTGGACTCAGCTCAGCGACAGGCTCTGTGTCCCGTGCCAGGAGCCATCCAGCAGCACCCCAAGAAGAACCTAGGACTTGGCCCAAGCTGCAGAGGTTGGCTGAGTGGGAAAGACACTGCTGGACTGTGGGAAGGCACTGACCGCTTTGGCTGTGAGCATTGATTCTGCAACGTTGCCAGGCTACTGGGAAAGGGACCCTCAGGGGTAGGGGTGCCCGCCCTGGGAGTTACCACCCCTGCTGCTTAGCACCCCGGTAAGAAAGACCAACAAGGCCAGTAACTGAACAGACCAGGCAGAGCTGAGCGAAGGGACCCTCCTTCACATGTCAGTGGCAAAGGGAGGAGCCCTTCCAATTGCCCGGAAACCCCAGGGGGAGCAGAGAGGTGAGTCACCCAGAGGGGCTCGCCCTGAGGAGCTGCTATGTTAAATCTAGAGTCGCCCAAGCCTGTTTTGCTTTGCGTTGTGGTACCTAATGACTGATCACCTAAATCCCTGTCACAACCCTCCGGCTCTTGTCAGTTTCATTTAGGGTCATCCCCATGCACCTGCTGACCACAGATGCTGCAGCCTGGCAGGGTGGCCTCCTTGGAGAGGCTGAGACACTTTCCAAGACAGAGGGGCTCTGACCTCCTCCAGGGGAACTGCAGGCCAGGGGAGGGGAAGGAAGAAAAAGAAATAAGCACGTCACTCATCACAGACCCTGCAGCCCAAGCCAGAGGGAGACACCCCCACACACACACACCCGCCACCCTCATGCAGACAATGTGCCCAGTCCCAAGGGGGCCTGCTCCAGAGATTAGCTGGGGAAAGCCTTACTTGTAGGTCCAACACTGCAGCATCAGCTTGTACATCTCTGCCGGGCACTCTGCTGGGCACTCCATGCGCTTCCCTTGCTCTATGAAACTGATCACCTCGGGGCCTTTCATTTTCTAGGGTGAGTAGGGAAGTGTGTTAATGACCCTGCCCTCCCCACCAAGCATGGGAGCTGATGGGACAGCTGAGAGAGGGCAGGTAAGACACGCCCCCGCCCGGGGGGCCCTTTGCACTGAGTCTGTAAGGAGCTAATGGCACTGGGCATGGCCCACCTCCTGGGATGATGCTGTCGGTAATCACAGCACCTTGCATTAGTATCTCACACCTGCCCTAGTGCAGGTCTGACCTCGTAACCAGGCCAGCACACTGCTTTTTGGCAGTGTAGGGGGGACCCCCTCACCATGACTGGGTGATAAGTTTGGCTGGCCTCCTTCTCCCTGCCCCAGAGTTCATTGCCCCGCGTACAGCTCTGTCCGCCTGCCCTCTGGGTGCTCTCTCTACTACGGGACTGCTCCCCGGCTCTTTGCGGGATGCATTGAGACAGCGGGGCTGGGATGGGAGCACAAACTCCACTGGGACGGCCGAGGAGCCGCCCTTGGTGAGTAAAGCGGACTCTGATCCGGCAGAGCGCCCTCGCGCTGCTCACCTTGTACGGTTTCTGCCCGTAGGTGAAGGCCTCCCACATGGTCACACCATAACTCCACACATCACTCTTGCTGGAGAACTTGTGGTACAGGATACACTCTGGCGCGTACCATTTCAGGGGCCACTTTCCAGCCGTCCTGGCCTGAAGCAAAGAGATGGAAAGAAGGGGGTAGCTTACCCAGCAAGAGTCTGACACACTCCCATGCCCTGAGCCGGAGCCCCTTGTCCTGGGTCTGCCTTGCCGTATCGGTCGGTCCAATGAGCTCAAGACCTCTCGAGTGAGAGTTCACTGCCAAAGGCAGATTCAAAGGGCCTAACTCCAAACCCTGGATCCAAGCAACCCCAACAGGTCAGGGAAGCAGTGGGTCACGACCGGAACCAATATCCAATTTATAGAATAGAATCTCAGGGTTGGAAGGGACCTCAGAAGGTCATCTAATCCAATCCCCTGCACAAAGCAGGACCAACCCCAACTAAATCATCCCAGCCAGGGCTTTGTCAAGCCTGACCTTAAAAACCTCCAAGGAAGGAGATTCCACCACCTCCCTAGGTAACCCATTTCAGTGCTTCACCACCCTCCTAGTGAAATAGTTTTTCCTAATATCCAACCTAGACCTTCCCCACTGCAACTTGAGACCATTGCTCCTTGTTTTGTCATCTGCCACCACTGAGAACAGCCGAGCTCCATCCTCTTTGGAACCCCCTGTCAGGTAGTTGAAGGCTGCTATCAATTTATGAGCTGGCCCCTATCACTATACTGGGATGAACCAAAAGCCCAGGTCTGAAAACCCCTGCACTTTGAGCTGTTTGAATCCGGATCGGAGTCCAAATGGTGCACTGAGTCCATCGCTAATTCAAAGCTGAGTTATCGGAGCAGGGTCCTTCGAGCAACCTCCTTTCTGGCTCTCCAGGGGGTAAGTCTGCCTCAGTGTCATATGGGGAGAGGGCCCCGTTTGCCAGAATGGCTGGAGGATGAAAGTAACAGGAAGTTCTGTCCCTGTCTGAAACGGAGCCTGGGATCAGCCCATCCTCCATGTGACTAATGAGCTGTTTACAGAGCCCCGGGGTGTCCTCTGGGGCCCCTGAATGCAGAATCCAATCCAGATCTGTATTTCCCCCAGAAGGCACGCTCTGGAGGCGGCGTTCCAGCCAGGAGCTATGCCTGTTCTTGATCCATAATGCCCATCTCAGGGCGGGCGGAACAACAGCTCATTCAGAGCACAGGGTCTCCTGCGCGGCCTCTTGGACGCCCTCCAGATTCTGTGGTGTCACCTGGCAGATGCCTGTGCCACTAGGTTAAAAACACGACACAACACACCCAGGCTGGGAAATGAAACTGGGACCTGAGCTGTGTCTGAAGCGATAACTGAGCGAATGGTGCCACCGTGTGGCAGCCACACCTGGCTACGTTGGCAATTGTTATTTACTATCTCTAGTGTGGGATCACCTGGGGGCCCCCCTTGGGGAATGGGTCTCCTTGTGCTGGGCATTACAGAGACACAGAACAGAAAGCTGGTCCCTGCCCTGACGAGCTTCCATCTACTCAGCATCGCTCCT
Source organism: Trachemys scripta elegans (assembly GCF_013100865.1). Lineage (NCBI taxonomy): Eukaryota > Metazoa > Chordata > Testudines > Emydidae > Trachemys > Trachemys scripta. Next base: position 9,845,154 of record NC_048319.1, on the reverse strand, counting down.
TCTTCCGCTCGCTCTCTGGCTTCTCTGCTTCGCTCCTCCCTTCTCCAGCAGCTCCACATGGCTGCAGTGAAAATAACCTTCTCCCACAACTCCACCCATCTCCCACCATCCCTGCCCCCCCTTCGGTTCCCTCCTCCCTTTGTCCATGAGTATTTCGAGCCCCTTGTCACCCTCAAGGCTCAGCAGAGCTCCCGGCTGCCAGCATCTCCACTCTTGTTTCTTACTTCACCCTCCCCCAGCCTCTCCTGCTACATACCTAGCACCCCCCCACACCTCTTTCAGATCCCTTCACAGACCTCTCCTCTGCTGTGTGTCTTTCCTCTCCAGCATTATGCATCTTCATTCTTACCCCTGATCCTTAGCCTTCCATTGTACCCGTCTGTGTCGAATTGTACGTTCCTTGGGGCAGAGACCGGCTTTCTGAATGTTTGCAAAGCCCCTTGTACAGCTATGGCATTATATAAACAGCAGGCATGATAAGAACTTGGGGTGATCACAAGGCAGAGCTCCTGGGAATGGCTCTAGGTCTCAGCAGCAAGCCAGAAAGGTTCAGGTCACAGGGTGTTCTGGGTGAGCGTCCCAATGGCACGCATGTGAGATGCGTGCCTGGCTTCCGTTAACAGGTGGAGCGAAGGGCACGGACTCCATCGGGGCTGACTCTGTAGATATGCCCCGGCCCGTGATTCCTCTGCTGTGCTTCCACTCACCTTGTAATAGCTGTCATCAGCTGCGAGAGCCTTGGAGAGTCCAAAGTCACTGATCTTGGCATAATGCTGGTTGACTAGCAGGACATTTCTGGCAGCCAGGTCTCTGTGGACGAAGTTTTTCTCCTCCAAGTACTTCATCCCGATAGCCACCTGGTGCATCAGCTCTACAACATTGCTCACTGGAATCTCCTCTCTGGGGCAAAGGAAAGAGAGGACAATACAGCAAGAAATCCCTGGACAAGTAGGAAACTGTCATTACCATGGCCCTCGGAGCTTCACAGCCACAGTGAGCAGCGAATTCGGACTCTCCTACTCCGGAAGCATCAGCCCTTACTAACCAAGGTAAAAGAAAATCTCCCTTAGCTATTAGCAGTACAGGGCCTGTGACACACAGCTGCATAGTTCTGGTTACACACAATAGAAGACCATGATATGCACACACTAGCAAGTACAATACTTTATTGGGCAGTTCCACTAGCCAGCCAATACATCCTCCACCACCAGCCTGCTGACATTAATAATATATAATTAATGGAGATATCCCATCTCCTAGAACTGGAAGGGACCTTGAAAGGTCATTGAGTTCAGCCCCCTGCCTTCACTAGCAGGACCAGGTACTGATTTTGCCCCATGTCCCCTAAGTGGCCCCCTCAAGGATTGAACTCACAACCCTGGGTTTAGCAGGCCAATGCTCAAACCACTGAGCTATCCCTCCCCCTGCAAGCAACATATTGTTGCTAGAACCTGATGGCACTCCAGGCCTCTTGTGAAACAAGGCCATATCACCAAGTAGTGCTATCACCGTGCTGGGAAACCGAGAAAGTTGGTTGGCTGGACAGGATGTTAGCTGTTGACTGAAAGGCCCAACAGAACATTTTAAGCATTTTCATTCTTCCTTATTATTTGCATTGTGTTAGATTAGATCAGGGTAGATGGCAGGCAGGCAGATGATACCTGAGTGTGTGATATAAACGTCTCAGGAGTCTGAGATGTTGGCTCATCACTTGAGAGGCAAAGGCTTGAGCGAATTCTGTGGGTCACCCCAAATGTGTGCCAAGAACCCATTTATCTCCCCACACCTCTCCTACAAGTGCCACAGCCAGACTATTCTAGGAATGTTTCAGAGAGCTCCCTAGTGTTTTATTGGGACTATTTTCCATATCCCTCCATCTTCAAAACAAGTAGTCCGCCGTTACTGTGAGTCTGACGGGACAGTACCTGGAAGAGGAGAGGAATCAACCAGCCATGGCTATTCAGTACCCCAAAGAAACTCACCTCTTGGAAGCCAAGAACTTATTGAGCGGCCCGCCCGAGGCCATCTCCATGACCAGCATCAGAGACTCTGCCTCGCAAACCCCGATCATGCGGACGATGTAGGGGTTGTCCAACTGGTGCATGATCTGTGCCTCCTTCATCATTTCATCCTTCACGGCCTTCTCGTTGTTGCTCTTCAGCACCTTGATGGCCACATCGATCTGCTTCCTAGCCGGGGGCGAGAGGAGAACCGCACAGGGGGTGGGTTAAGCTGCAGATGATGGAGTGTATCGCAGCCAGTAACGCGAACCAGCGATCAGTGGGACTGTTTAAAGCTGGTGGCTCCCTAGGCTGTATCTACAATGCCTGGGGTAATCAGGATATTATTAGGGCATCTCGTTCCCAGTTATGGTCATGGGCTCCAGGTCTGTGAAGCCAGGCTATCGCAGATTAACTCTGGGTGAGGTGCTCCTGCAGCAGAGCCCCTGGGGAACCCGCTTCGAGTACGCAAGGACAGGAAACGGTAGCTAAAGAAATAATGACAGCAACTGAGAGAAAAATTCTGTCTCATACTGTGCAATCGGGGGCAGTTAGTCTCTTCCCGCCCCCTTTCTAAAGGCACCTTACAAAGCAAGATCAGTATTATTGCTGCCATTTCACAGGTGGGGAAACTGAGGCACAGAGAGGGGTGGGACCATTTCCAGGGTCACATGGGGAGTCAGTAGCGGAGCCAGGAATAGAAACCGTCTCCTCCTTCTCAATCCCATACCCCATCTAGCGGATCAAGGCGCCTTCCTTAAAACCATGAGCTCCCCCTCTGAATTCACATCTGGCCAGCAGACACCTCCGGTACTGGCTGTCAATGTGCGAGTTCCCATCGCTGGCCACTCCAATGCGCCCCACATTCCCCAGTGCACATGAAGTCGCTGTGGCACCTTTCACCTGTAGCTTTCCCATGCACGCCCCCCCATCCATCAGCACAGACACTCCTGTCTCCACCCCTGTTACAGCGTCTACTCTAGCAATGGGTCTGAACCAAAGCCCTGGACCCAAACTCCCCTGACCTGGGATGGGTTTGACCCATCTCTATCCTAGGCTCAGTCTGAACCATGCTCCCCCCTTCATCCCTTGTGGACAGCGCTTACTTCCGCATCTTGTAGACTCCTTTCCTGACGCAGCCGAAGTTCCCTGACCCCAGTTCCACCTCATCAATCATCAGGTGGTCCCTCTTCAGGAAGAGCTTCTTGTCCTTCAGCTCCTCCGGGTCACTGTAGGGGCTCTCGTAGACGCTGGTGTCCATGGGCAGGAGGCGCGATTTCCCTGGGCCTTCCACAGGAGAACAAGGCCAGGGATCTGTCACACGCCCCCTGCCAGAACCCAGAGCCTCCCCATTCCCTCTGGCCACTGTCCTCCCTGCGCTGACCATCCAGCCTCCCTCTCGGTCACCTCCCTTGGCTTTCCAGCCTGTGCTGGCCCCTCCCACCCCTACTACGGGGTGGAGTTGGAGCTGTCAGTGCTCCCACTACCCCGAGCCCTGGTGAGCCCTGGTCCTAAACACGCCTACTGTGTGCACGGTTTATCACACATGAGCAGTGCCACTGAAGCCTCATTACGCACGTGTTTCAGTGTTTGTGGCTACGAGCCCACCGATAGTAGTGAGGCGGGGGAAGGGGGGACAGGACTGAGCTGGGCTTGGTTTATTCCTGGGAGCGACCGTTTTATAGCATTCATGCAAGTGGTTTGGGGCGCTGGAAAACAAATGGGACCTTTGGATTGTCCTCGGGTGCCTTAGGGCGATGAAAGCCTTGTAGCACCTCTCTTAGCCAGAAGGTGGTGCTCATGTGCCAGGCATTGCGGAAAAGCTCGGTTGCGTTGTAGCTGTAGGTACATGCGGCACCACTAGCTCGCGTCCCACAGCTTGGCTGGCCTAGGGCGCCCTCTCCCGGATCTGTACTGACAGGAAGGGAGGCCTCTGCAGCGATACTCACCTATGGGCTCCGGGGTGTAGCCGTCTGCGTTAAGAGCCCCCAGGTGTCTCTGGGCCTGGGAGAGAAACAGTGATAAAGTAAATGATGCATTTACTATAAGATGAAGGAAACCATAGGCATCGACTCTGTGGGTGCTCCAGGTCTGGAGCACCCCTGGAAAAAAATACCGGCCACAGCTGTTTGGCGGCACCCCTGATTAGCTGATAAAGGTGCCGCCAAACAGCTGATTGGTAGCTGGAGGAGGGGCTTGGCGGGGCAGAAAGCAGCGAGCGAGTGGGGGCCTTGGGGAGGGGGCTTGGGGAGGGCTGCAGTGGGGGTGGGGCCCTGGGCAAAGCAGGAGTGGCGCACCCCCGGGGAAAAGAAAAACTCAGTGCCTATGGGGAAAACAATTGGGGTGGGGGACTGGGACCCTCCAGAACCAGTGCCTTCCCATAATCCCTATGGCTCTATGAGATCACTGCCTTTGTGTGCCCACTCTCTGGCTAGCAGCATCTACTGGGGCAGCACATGCACCCTGCCTATGCCGCAAGGAAACAGAGAGAGAGCAGCTCCATCCACCACGCTGACCCTTCCACTCCACACACAATCTGTAGAAGGAAGGGGGTGGGGAGGAGGGATCCAGGCCACCATCTCAACACTGGTAAGGAGCTTCTCTTTCTTCTGCAGCCATGGCTTGAGTGCACCCCCAGGGCAGATGGGCTGGAGCCAGTCTGGGATCTGTCTGCTGGGAGATACTCTACTGCCAATCTGGAGTCCAGCTCTGCCCCAATAACTCTATAGATCCCGCTCCTAGTGCTGGGGGATTCCTAGGTGGATTCTTAGGCACAAAAACTGGAAGAAGGGGCAGGCTGTCTGGAGAGTCGAGTGCACCCTTCTGTGATGCATCGTCCTTTATTAGCCAGGCACCGAGACTCATGTACACGAATGCCCAATAGAGCTGGGAGTCCCTCAGCCCCCCTTTGTGTGTCTACCTCCCCAGAGTCCTGTGGTGCCTGCAGCACTTTGCACTCAGAAAGGCAGAGAAGCAGGGGCACGAAGATCGGGCTAAAAGCCAGTGGTTAGGCAGGTCTGCCTGAGTGTTCCCAGCCTCAGCCAGGCAGGCCGGCCTGGGGCTAAGCTGGACTCCCCAAATTACAGGCCCACATGTTGCATGGCAGAAGCTTGCTTCCATCTCCAGCTGTAATGGCCGCAGGGTTAAGCTACCCGTGTTACATTCCAGTCAAGTCTCTCCTTTCAGAGAAAGGCAGGATTTTCTCCCCAGGTAAAAGGCAAGGACGTGAGAAGCTCTGGAGGGACAGAGAGAAGATACCGCCCCAAACTTACGCTTCCGGAGGGATGGGCCGGCGGGAGGGGTGCCACGGTTGCTGAAAATCAGGAAAGAGACGTTAGCTCGCTGCCCTGCCCAAAGGGGGTTCCATTCACCTCTTTTGCCCAGGCCTGGGGTCCTTCAGCCTGCTCTGACAATGTGGAGTCAATGAGGAGGAGGACCCCAGAGTCTGGTGTGGGAAGGAGGTGACGGGTGCAGGGAACCCCGTGGCTAGCAGCAGGGGCTGCAGTTCTGCCCCTGCCCCAGGAGAAATACTGCAGTCCAGAGAACAGGGCACTGATCTGAGATTGACTAGACATGGTCCTGATTTGGGGGGTCCAGCTTAAGACACCTTAAAGGGGGCCTGATTTCCAGGGAAAATCAGGCCCCTTCAAGGTGTCTCAAGTGGGGCACCCAAAATCATGAGTCATTTTGGAAAACCTGGGCTTTCTTCCCAGCTCTGCCACTGTCTCGCAGTGACCTTAGGCAAGCTCCGGAGGCTAACGTTGGCCTAAGTGGCCACTAATTCTTGCCCCACTTGGGACATTGTGGCCCTGATTGTCCGAGGTGCTGAGCGCCCACATTGTGTGTCCCTCCCGACCAGAATGGAGACATATTGGTTGGGTCCGGTGTGGGGGAGCTTGTCCTGTTGCTGCTCAGACTGACCCTGCTGGGGGGATAAAAGGCCTTAAGACTCCAGGGCTGTCAGTCTGGCACCGCTCCCCAGCAGGAGATACACTCGGCCTCAACAAAAACGGGACTAAAACAGCCAGGGAGCGACAGAAACGAACAAATACAGAATAAACCCCTTCCCTTCCCCTGGACACACAGCCAGAACCATTCCACATGCTTGGCAGTGGATCAGCAGGCATGGGGCAAACAGAGCCCTTGGCCTTCCTGCTTGAACGAGGGCACCGGGTGACTGATACCTCAGTGTGGAAATGAAAACCAGTGGCTGGGTTCAATGGTGCTAAACCAATATAGGCCAGCTGAGGTTTTGACCCCCTCTATCTTATCTCTGGATCTGGTTTCATCATCGCTGTCTTCCCTGTCTTTGTTTATTTCCACCATGCACAGCTTTGCGCAATGGGCTCCCATAGGGAGGGGCCTGTTTTGCCTTCATCTGAAATATCACCCCCCTTTCAGCAGCAGGCCAGACACCGCCCTAGAATGATGCGGGGGCTGGTTTGCTAAGGCAGGAGTTGGATAGCAGAGGAGAGCAGTGCTTAATGTGGAGTGAAACCGTCGGGGGAGCTCTCCCCCCAGCCACGGGAGAGGAGGGGAGGTGTGAGAGCTGAGCTCCTACCCTCTGTTAGCCCTCATCGTAGCCCCTGGCCAAGACGGGGATGACGCTGCGCTGCAGTTTAGCAAGAGCCAGGATAGGCCAATGCCGGAGCCTGCTATGAAACATGCACATGTCGCAATTGCTGTCCCCGAGCAGATCCAGGGCCTTTCGCCCAGTATCCACCGTCCAACACTGGCCATCGCCTGATTCTTCAGAGAGATGTGCAAAAATCCCAGATAGAGACCGTTCGGGCAGGGGGGCGGGATGCTAAATGAGCTGGTCCCAGTGATCTGATCTAATATGGCAGGAAGCAAGAGAACAGCGGGGCAGATCCACCAGAAAACCGAACGAACCCTGGGGCTACGGTAGATCCCCAGGATGAAGACGGGGTTTGATGTTCGCAGCTGGTCCTGCCCTTAAAATTCAACTCACCTGCCGGCATATTGGGATTATGGCAGCTTTCCTTCAGGAAATATATCAGTCCGTCTGGCTTGAGTTTCAAGTACTCCACCAGCTGGGGGAGGAATCGGGAAAAGGAGAGGGAGGAAAATCACCGCTTTGTTTTACAGGCAACGTTTGTGGTTTATGGGAACTATTTCTCTTAGGTCTGTGGCGGACAGGCCCCCGTTAGCCCATTAGTTCCTCTCATCTGTCTATGTACTCGGGACCCTCTTTGCTCTGTATTTACAAACCCTGCTGGCTGGGGAGAGGGATTTGGGTTGTTACTACACAAAGGGAAAGCAAGCAAGGACAAAAGAAGGGATAGCTCAGCGGTTTGAGCATTGGTCTGCTAAACCCAGCATCGGGAGTTCAATCCTTGAGGGGGCCGTTTAGGGAGCTGGGGTAAAAATCTGTCTGGGGATTGGTCCTGCTTTGAGCAGGGGGGTTGGACTAGATGACCTTCTGAGGTCCCTTCCAGCGCTGTGATTCTGTGAAAAGGAAAGTCTGTAGGAGTAGAGCCAGTTGGAACCTTTCCAGTTAAATGAAATGTGATTGAAGCCAAAATGGCTCACAGAGGTGTTGGTTTCAGGGATTGTGACTAAGACTCTCATTCCACTCTATTGCCTGGGCATGTTACTGAGGGGGTCTGGCTCATGCAGAACCAGACCTTGAACCTGGTGCTTTAGCATATGATAAGTTTCTCTGTCGCTCCACCCCCACAGCAATAGATGTTCAACACAATTCCATCTTTGTGAAAACATTTTGTTTAACTGCGGAATGAAAACACATTTAAACCCCTCAAGACTTGCTCTGAAACGGAATGGTCGTCCTCCGGACAGCTCTGTCCAGGAGAGAGCATGGTGTGTGTCTTCTGTGCAACAGACTGCAGCAGTTCTGAGACCAAAATGGCAGCTGTCTATGCACATGAGAGAACTCTTTGAAAAATAAAGGTGGCGTTCACAGAAGACAAAAGGCATCCGAGTTTCCTGGCTACGGACACATCACAGCAGCAGGAGGTGGCTCACAGTAGGAGGGAAGGACAGGGGAAAGGCAGGTGAGTCAGGACTCGTTGTAGGCAGGAAACTCTAGCATTATGTGGGGTGATCCTATGGCTAGGTACGTGATGTATGCCCACCGAGTACAGGCTTAGTTAACAAGGCCACCTTGAGGTTCCTGACCATGAAAGTGTAGTGGCCAGGGGGCTAGAAATAATGGGCACTCTTCCTCTCAGTTCGAGGCCATGTTCAGATCTACAGCAGAGAGTGCTAATATTATTGCACAGAACTGACTGGGGAGTGGATACAGGAAGCAGGAAACTGAGGTCTAAAGGGTTAATGCCGCCTCTGGAAAGAGCTCTTCTCTCCTGGTAGGGCCTCTGAAGCTCAGGTTAAACCTTTCTATCCCCCAAGACCGAGACAAGAGAACTCTCCTTCTCCTGACTGGGGAGAGGGGGGCCTGGGGAGAGCGTCCCGCTGCATCATACCTGCCACAGTGTGTCGAACTTGGTTCCCTCGGGGATGGAGTACTTGCCGGACTTGTCCTGGTCGATGCGGTAGTGATACACTGTTTTCCCATAGACGAGGGACAGCGCGTAGGTGCCATTTTCCTTCCTTTCTCGCAGTCTGGGTGGGAAGGAGGAGGGGGTCAGAGTGGCTGGCTTTGGGGCTCGCCCAGTGAAATCACCGGGCACCCTCACTAGGCGCCTGTACCAGAGCTCTGGGAAAGGTCACCCCCTCCCACGCGGGTCACATCCTTCCATGGGGGGTGGGGGGATTTGCTCCCCATGGAACAGGCCAGAAGCCTGGTTTCCAAATCCTGGGGCGCTCACATCTCCTGGATGGGTACTAATCTCACGGCAGAGACCCAGCGCGCCACACTGGTCTCGTCCTCGCCGATCTCCCAGCATGCACTTCACAGCAGCACGGTTCTGGTCCTTTCCGAGCCCGCGCCCGAGTGGCAACGGGAGTTGCTCCTGGGCCTCCAGAACTCCCCTGTGGAGCTCCATGGGGCTCATTCCTCCGCCCCCCACGTGGGGAAACGCGGGGAACTGTGACATGGGCTCAGCTGCTGGCCCAGCCCTGACGACACCCGGCTCTGCATCGCCTCAGAAACAAGCAGACGGGGCGTAATGGGGTTGGGAGGGTCACGGTAATAGGAGCAGGTATCTCCCAGTGCTTTGGATACTCACAGAAATTTCCCATCAGGCTGTGCTCCGGAATAGAGCCTGCGTTCAGCCTCCTCCCGGGAGATGTTGCCATGGTACCAGGGCATCTTCTCGTGGGCAGTGGTGGCAATGAGTTTCTCGACCTGAGGGGCCTGGCTTATGATGGCCTGTTCGAGGGCATCACCCTACAAGGAAGCGAGAAGGGAGATCATTCTATCCAGCTACTGCTAGGCACCAGGCCAGCTGCTGCAGGGCAGCACTGGTTTTTATTGCATCCTCTTGGGCAGGTGATAGCGACCTCTCAGGAGACCTCAGAATCCCTCTCTTGGTCGCCGATAAAGCTCTGGCTGTCGGCAGCACTGGAGCGATACTGGGCTGAATTCTGCTCCTGTCTAAATCCAGAGTGACTCCATCGTCCAAAGGTGTCACTGTCCCTCCTGCCCCTCGCCACCCATTGTGGCGAAGGGAAGAGAGCTCACCGACTTGCAGGTGAGAGAAGTGGAAGGTCATGGTGGCCTTTAGAAGAGGACTATTGTTAGAGCTGGTCACAAGCCTTGGGGTTTGTCTTCCACTGTCAATCCAGAGCCCTTTTAAACTCTCTCCTGGCTGCTCTGTCTCCCTTTACTTTGCTCCCTCGTCCCTGTTAAGAGCAATGTAATCTTGAAACCATTCACAGTGCACGGCAAGTTTATGGCTCCCACAAACGTATGGACAATTACATTGTCTTATTCGCCTGTAGATGGCACACTTTATATTAACGACCTGTACTCGCATGGCAGCACCTATATCTCCTGTGTCTGAGGATTTGTCTACACCACTGGCCGGATCGATGGTAGCGATCGATCCAGCAGGGGTCGATTTATTGTGTCTAGAATAGACACGACAAATCGACCACCGATCGCTCTAGCGTCGACTCCGGTACTCCACCACAACGAGCAGAGCGTCTCCCGTCGACACACTGCAGTGAAGACACCGCGGTGAGTAGATCTAAGTATGTCAACTTCTTGACATACTTAGTTGCGTAACTTAGATCGATCCCCCCCGTAGTGTAGGCCAACCCAAACAGGCCCCAGCATATGCATAATGCCCATCCTGCCAAACCCCTCTACGACCCCTCGTGGATTGCACCTGGTGGCTACCAGAGCACGAGGTAAGAACCTGGGGAGCAGTGCAGCTGTAAAGCTGGGAATCTTTCCCAGCCACCTTCGGGATTTATTGATTTCTGATGGGCAATGGGTACCCAAATCTCCTAGGCGATTTTGCCACCCCACCCTCAAAGACTGTCTTTTCATTCTTAGCACAACGGGTTCCTGGTCCAGGACTGGGGACCAGGCTCCTAGGTGCTATGATATTATTATTAATAATAATAACATAGACAAGCCATTGAGTTGGTGATGCCTTTCTGTTGCAAGGCAGGGTTGCCAATTTTGGTTGGACGTATTGCTGGAGGTTTCATCACATGACATAATCTTTAATTAAAGGTTAATCTTTAATTCCTGGAGACTCCAGGACAATCCTAGAAGGTTGGCAACCCTATTACAAGGGCTTATTTCTGTTAGAACTGTGGGTAGGACCATATTAACCCTTTGAGGCCTTAGTTTGCTCTCACACCGCTGTCAATCATGGAATTACTGCATTGAAGTCTATACACTTACACCAGTGGAAACTGGCAAGGAACTTCAGAGGGACCTAACCAAGCTAGGGAAATGGGAAACACAATAGCAGATGAAATTCATTGTTACAAAGGCGAGGTAATGGACACTGGAGGGAATAATATGAACTGGGTTCTAAATTGACTGTATCAGCTAAGAGGAAAGACCCCGGCATCGCTATGGACAGTTCAGTGAAGACCTTCGCTCAATGTGGACCAGAGGTTGAAAAAAGCAAAATTTGTAGGATGCAAAAAGAAGGGGACGGAGCGTGACATTGAAATTACTGTAATGCTATTATACAAATCGGTGGTGCATCTGCCTCTGAACTAGTGTGTGCAGTTCTGGTCACCAGGTGACATTCTGTACCTTGTGGGAGCACCATGTAACCCCCATATTCCTCATTTATATGTGATTAACAGAAGTACTGGGAGCATAAGCTTTCATGGGTAAGAACCTCACTTCTTCAGATGCAAGTCAGACTTGCATCTGAAGAAGTGAGGTTCTTACCCACGAAAGCTTATGCTCCCAGTACTTCTGTTAGTCTCAAAGGTGCCACAGGACCCTCTGTTGCTTTTTACAGATTCAGACTAACACGGCTACCCCTCTGATACTTATATGTGATTGTGATTTTACATATAAAACACGCCTTGTGAGGTATCAGGAGAAAGATTATGACCTGCTGAAAGTCATTTCTTCATCCATATGTGTATATCATTAATGCATAGGAAGTTATGAGAATTGTGTTGTACGGTGGTCACGAAAACATGCTGTATGTTGGGGAATCAGCCAGACATTAGCCCCGGAGAGGCAACAGCAAGGAAAGTAACCAAGGCCCAGGTGGGGTATCTATCAACCCATCAACAACCATTGTCCAGCAAGGGAGTTACGATGCAATGATTCACCTGCATGAGGCCACAGCAGAGGAATTGCTCAGCCTTGCCTAGAGACTTAGCAAGGCCCACCCAGACATGTCTGGACTTGTGTTTTCCAAGCACATGGACTGAGGGTATAAAACAGACACATACTGGGCCTTTTCTCCTGCCCCCACCTACACTGCAAGCAACTAAGACACTGAGAAGACAAGACTCCAACAGAGGAGGTTGGCCCAGGTTTAAGGAACAAACCTGTATATTAAGGACTGCAATATCCAGTGGGGTGAGAAAAACTCCTTCATCTAGTTGCTGCCCGGTCTAACAGGGTTGAGAGGTTAGACTGAGTGCTTGTATTTTATTTCTTTTGGTAACTATCTCTGACTTTTTGCCTATCACTTAAAATCTACCTATTATAGTCAATACATTTGTTTAACTTTACCAGTGAGTTTGTATGAAGTGTGGGGCAAATCTGCTCAGGTTTGACAAAGGCTTGTATATGTCCACTTTCCACTGATGAAGTGGTGAACCAATTAATAAATCTGCACTGTCCATCTGGAGCAGTGCAAGACGGTATATTCCTGAGGTGCAGTGCTGGGAGCTGGGGGATTTGGCTCTGTGCAAGGCCACCCAGAGGGGGAGGCAAGTGGGGCAATTTGCCTCAGACCCTGGACCCCGCAGGGCCCCCATGAGAGTTTTTCAGGGCCCCTGGAGCGGGGTCCTTCACTCGCTCCGGGGGCCCCGGAAAACTCTCGTGGGGCCCAGGCCCCCGGAGCTTCTTCCCTTCCGGGTCTTCAGCGGCAGTTCAGCGGCAGGGGGTCCTTCCGCTCCAGGACCCGCCACTGAAGTGCCCTGAAGACCCGCGGTGGGGGGTCCTTCCGCCCCGGGACCCGCCGCCAAAGTGCCGGGTCTTCGGCGGCAATTCGGAGGCGGGGGCCCCCTGCCGCTGACCCCCAGGCCCCCTGAATCCTCTGGGCGGCCCTGGCTCTGTGTGATTCATGAGTGGCTCTGAGAGCATTCATGCAATCTAGCTGAGTGTGGGGCTCCACATGTGGTGGTGCTGAGTGATGATTGCACTTGGAGGGTCACTGCTGGTCACTAGCAAGGCATTGTGGGAGACAGCCCAGGCTGGAGTGAATCCAGGGGGCACAGCGGTCCCACAGTCCCAGGCCTCACCCCAGGGAACCCGTCACACACCCCATCTAAAAATAAGATATTGCTGAATTAGTGGAGGTTTGGAAATGGGCAACATGTTTAGGGGCATGAAATAGTCTAATATGAAGAGAGATTGTAAAGTCTGGGACTATTTTCCATAGAGAGGAGGTGAATAAGATGCGCCGTAATAACGTATACAAAGTATTGGATAATAAACAGAAGGTAGAGAGGAAACTTCTAATCATCCGCTCTTGCTATACAAGAACAAGGGGATGTTCAATGAAACAAAAGTGTCAAATTTAAAACGGATAAAAGGCAGGATGTCTTCACACAATTATAATTAGCCTGCGGAACCTTCTGCCACAAGATCTCACTGAGGCCCAGAGCATAGCAGATTTCAAAAAAGGATTGGAAATGTCTATGGATAACAAGTACATCCACAGTTACATTAGACAGAGGGTAAAATTCTGTAAGGGACATATGTTACAAGGCATAAGCCAGTCAGTCTGCCTGGGGGCTAGGAGAAATTTCCCATGTGAGCAGGTTATTTTATAACTGTCCATTATGGAGTTTACTGCATCTGCTCTTGTGAAGGATCTGGTACCAGTCACTGTTAGAAGACGGGACACTGGAGCAGATGAGTCATACTAATAATTAATATAATACTTCTTAGCTGGCACTTTTCATCCATACAGCTCAAAGCACTTTACAAAGGAGGGCAGTAGCATTATCCCATTTTACACATGGGGAAACTGAGGCACGGAGCTGGAAAGTGACTTGCCCACAGCAAGCAGCTGGCAGCGTAGCAGGAACTAGAACCCAAGTGGCCAGATCCCAGTCTGGGGCTTTGTCCATGAGGTCACAGTGCCTCTCTCATAGATAGGTCTTATGACCTATAAAGCCCTAAATGGCCTAGGACCAGCCTGCCTAAGGGATCTCCTCTCTCCCAGTGCCGCAGCCACAGTCAGCAGTGGCCTGCGAGCTGGATATCCCTCGTTGCAAAAGAGAGGGGGTGCCTGACAGAGGGGGGCCTAGAGATTTTAGAACTTGCTTCCCCCTTTGGTCTGAACTAGCCTGAACTTGGTGACCTCGTTGGCATGCTGCAAACGCCGCCTGTTTGCGAGGGCTTGGGGAGAAGGCTGGCGGTGTGCTTCCTGGAGGAGGAAGGGCGGAAAGGAGTCCCTGCTGACCTGCTCAGATTAATGCAGCTGAGTTCTAAATTGCATGCACTGTTGTGCGGTCCGTTGCCCAGAGCCTTGGACAGGCGTCCTTCTAGTTATTTCGTAATGGGGATAAATAGATACGTAGCGAGCTCGGATTCGATACACCGGTTCCTGCGTCCACCAGCAAAACTCCCCGTGACTTCAGTGAGGAAAGAACTGAGGAAAAGCGGAATAAGCATCTCCGGATCTGGCTCTGTACACGTCCCGTACAGCCCCCCTGAAGCGCAGCTACCTTGAGCTGAGTGCACAGTAGCACCTCCCACGCTGTAGCCAGGCTAAGGACACTGGGGGTAGCCCCCCTCTTATGCTGTGAGCTCTGCAATGGCCACGCAGGACAGACAGGACCCGTCTCGTTAAGCCGGAGCAGAGGGAGAGAGGAATTTGAAGGCATAGGCAAAGGATCAGAGCTATGGCTGCAGAGGGAACTGGAAAAGGGAGGAAGATTCAGGGAGGCTTTGCCAAACGGCAGGAGCCCCACTTGTGCTGAGCGTGTGGAAAGGGATAGAGAAGAGTCGGTGTGGGATGAATGGAGGGAGGAGGAGTTGAGGGAGTCCCCGGAGGGGTCCGAATACAGCGTTTGCCTTGGGACCAGCCAGTACCTCCAATTTCCACGTCTGCCGCACGTACTCGCGCACCATGTTGTCCCGCATGCTGTCAAAGACGCCGGGCTGGAGCTCCACGCTGCTGGGGCGGTTGCAGGGCTTGCGGAGGGTGCAGCAGAGCCCGTCAGCGTCCTTGGAGTAGAATTCGCAGAGCTCCTCCGGCCCGCAGTGCGCCTTGCCCCCCGCGATGGCGTAGGTGCCGTTCAGCTGGCGCTCGATGGGGTAGTGGTAGAACTGCAGGTTGTGCACCATGGAGAGGACGTAGCCCCCCAGGCTCCGCAGGCACTGACGCAGCAGGAAGAGGCCGTCCGACATGCCCGCCAGTTTGAGGTACTCCTCGGCCTCCGACCGAGAAATGCTGCCGTAGAAGAAGGGCAGGTTGCTGGCTGCATCCGGCATCTCGTGCGCTGACCGGGGCTCCTTGGACCTGCTCAAACACTCCGTGTGCTGGGCCTAGGGAATGGAAGCAGAATTCCTCATTGAGACATTGCATTGCAATACGGCCACGGACAAAGGGAAGCTGTTAGCAGAGGACCCCTTGGGAGTGCAGAGCCCGCGTCGCCATCTCCATCCATCTGCCCACAAGCCATTACCGCAGGGTCAATGAAGAGAATCTAAGGCCAGAAGGGACTATTCTGATCATCTAATCTCCTTTCCTGCGTAACAGGCTAGATAATTCCACCCTGTGATTCATTTACCACCCCCCTAACTGCTGACTGAGCCAGAGTGTGGTTTTTAGAAAGACATCTGGTCTGGAGTTAGAGATTTCAGGTGATGGAGAATCCACTGCATCCTCTAGTGAGCTGCTCCAATGGTTAATTATCCTCACTGTTAAAAAATTGCAGTCCGAAATTGTCATTGGATCTAGTTATGCCATTATCGTCTACATTAAAAAGCCCCCTACTACCCCAAATCTTCTCTGCGGAGAGGTTCGTGTAGATCATGATGAAAGGAAATACTGTTTTTTTGCAATGCGTAATTAACCTTTGGAACTCACTACCTCAACCTACTGATACTGCCAAGAGATTAGCAGGCCTCTAAAAAAGGACTAGACAGTTCTATGGGTAATCAGAACATTGACAGTTCCAGTAGACAGGATACAAGTTTATAAAGGATATAAAACCCTGATGCTTCTAGGTATAATCCAACCGCCAAGTGACAAGGGTAAAGAAGAACCTTTCCCTATCTGTTGCTGAATTTTTTGCATCTTCCACCGGAGTATCTGGCAGTGGCCCCTGTCAAAGATTGTCCATTAGACGGACCAATGGTCTGGGCCAGTTTGGCTGGTCCTCTGTGCTTATCAACCCAGAGAAAGCTGTGATTCCAGTGTGACAATCCATCATTGCAGATTGGATTCCGTACAATTCTCCCACCCTTTTCATACTGGAATCTGCAGATGTCACCAGAGGCCCCTAGACTCACGGCAAAGTAATACCAGAAAGGGACTTACCACCTATCCCGGTAGAGCCAGCTCTCAATAGGAACCCAATGCATCATGTCACACTGCTGGCTGAGCCTTTGACAAGTCTCCTCCACCAATGAGCTGTCATCTGCGCTATTGGTTTTGGTATCAAGTTATCTAAATCCCACCCACAGACCAAGGCCAGTTTCCATTAATTAATGGAAACACCAGTGAACTCCAGGGGGCGCATTGGCTCCCTGGGAGCTGACCTTTGATGGGGATGTAGCGTGACGTGCGAAGAGCTGAGTTGGCATCTCCTTTCCACAGATGTGCCGGTCACGTTCAGAATACTGTCAACCCGACTCCTTGGGTTGCTGTGTCTGGTTTCTGCGCTTCTGCACACATTCTTTATTAATTATTAGTAGGAGTCCTAGTAGCATAGTGCCCAGGAGCCCCAGTCAGAAACCAGGCCCCAATGGTGATAGGGGCTGTACAAACCCAGAACAAAAAGACAGTCCCTGCCTGACAGAGCTCACAGTCTATCAGACAAACGATAGATAAAAACAGACCAACAAGATTTTCAATTGTCCCAATGGCCAGGCTTCTTGGTCGATTGAGGGACGGACCTATTGCACACTAAAGGCTAGCACAGAAAGGACCAGGCCTTAGACAGTCATATGGCATTCTGAGTTGGGCTGGCCACACCCTGGTAATGTGTGGGCTAGGCAGGGACTGTCTTTTTGTTCTGTGTTTGTACAGTGCCTAGCACAGTACAAACTGGGGCTCTTACGTGCTACCGTAATACAAATAATCAATCATAATAATAAGTGTTGACTTTATAAATGATATACATTAGTGCAGTGGTTTTCAAAGTGCGGTTTGAGACCCAGTGCTGGGTCGTGGAATGGAAGGCACTGGGTCGCGGCGGCTCTGGTCATTACCGCCGACCGGGCTGTTAAAAGACCCGTCGGCGATGCTACCTGGCTAAGGCAGGCTAGTCCCTACCTGTTCTGACACCGCGCTGCGCCCCGGGCAGCAGGTCCGGCTCCTAGGCGGGGGGGCCACCGGGCTCCACATGCTGCTCCCACCCTGAGCACTGGCTGCACTCCCATTGTCCGGTTTCTGGCCAATGGGAGCTGAGGGGGGCGGTGCCTGCGGGTCAGAGCCATGCAGAGCCGCTTGTGAGCCTCCGCCTAGGAGCCGGACCTGCTGCTGGCCGCTTCCGGGGTGCAGCGCGGTCCACAGTGACAGGACAGGCAGGGAGCCTGGCTTAGCACCCCCGCTGTGCCACTGACTGGGAGCCGCCTGAGGTAAGCCAGAGCCCCAATTCTCTGCCCCAGCACTGAGCTACCCCCAAACCTGGAGCCCCCTCCTGCATCCCAACCCCCTGCCCCAGACCAGAGCCCCCTCCCGCACCCTGAACCCTTCATTCCCGGCCCTACCCCACAGCCCTCACCCCCGTGCCCCAACCCGCTGCCCCAGCCCTGAGCCCCTCTCACAACCCAAACCCCTCATCCCCAGCTCCCTTGGGTCGCAGGCATTAACAATTTTCTTCAACTGGGTCACCAGAAAAAAAGTTTGAAAGCCACTGGCCTAGTGTATGTGGAATGGGGATGGACGGGGATTGCTGGAGAGACGCCATCTTGCCAGAGCTCTCCTGCTTTGCTCAGGAGCAAGGCAAGGAGATGCCTGCACTGGGAGCTGGATTTATGGCCACCAGCTTTTTTTGACCTATTTGTTTTTGATCTGCCTGAAGCCCAGAAAGGGCCATCAGACAACCGAAGGGGAAAGCAGGCTGAACAGCGGAGGCGTTTTACTATTGCAGGAAACCGCAGCAGGAAACAGTCAGGGAGGTTTGCAACTTGGGTACAAGCCGTAAATTAAACTCTGTCAGGCTCAGCAAAATTCAGCCTGCGTTGTGAAGCCCCTTTAATCAAATGCATGAAATGGGAGGATACAGGGACCAAATGGGCCAGCGAGCAGGATCGGGGGGGCAGGAGACTTGAGTTCGGAACATAGGAATTGCCCGACTGGTTCCGACCAGGGTCCAACTAGTCCAGTATACTGTTACCAACAGTGGATAATACTAGTTGCATCAGAGGAAAGTGCAAGAAACTCTGCAGGAAACAATTATGGAGTAACTAGTCCCTAGTTAAATTTACCTCCTGACCACTGATAGTTAGGGAGTGGTTTAGGCCCTGATGCATGTGGGTTTATATCCCTTCCAAAGTTTGTGTTTAATCTTTACTATTATAATATAACTATGGAAATTGTTGTATGTAGTGGTGTGGTAGCCGTGTTGGCCCCAGAATATGGGAAATGTTTGTTATCTATATACATGTCTGGTCCTTTTCTCAACCCTGCTAAGCACTTGGCCTCAAAGATATTTTGTGGTACTGAGTTCTATTCCTAACACTGCCACTTGCCTCACCATGTGACCCTGAGCAACTCTCTTAGCTGTCCCGTACCTCAGTTTCCCTCTCTGTGAAATAGGTACAGCATTTTTGTCCCCATCTTGCAGCAGTGTTTTGAGACTTTATTTATAACCCTTCATGCCAGGCAAGCACCTGTATGGTGCTAGGTACCTTCAACTCCCCCTGACTGCTAAAATCAGACCCTGGTTTTTCAAGCAGCCTCTAAATGTTGGGTTGCAGTTTGGGCCTGATTTTCTGGAGGTGCTGAGAATCCCCACATGCCGGAAGTGTCTCAAGTTGAGCATCCAAAAAACAGAAGCACCCAAAATCAGTGGCCACTTTAGAACACGTTGGTCTTCGTGTGCGAAGTCGCACTGAGAAAGGCCTCTCCCCAACTTAATTAGGTCTGATCAACACTGCAACCACATTTAGTTGGGTAAGACAAACAGAAAGATCTCTAAGATATCTGTCATTTAAGCTATCTATAGCCAGCCACAGACCTCGGCATGGGAGAAAACTGACAGCAACAGTGTATCGCTTCATGTCATCTAAACACAACAGGCTGGGCCAAATTCTGCTCTCTGTGACACTGGTGCAAATCAATCAAAGTCAGTGGGGTTGGATCAGTGAAGCAGGGAGAAGCATGGAGCCTGTTATGACGGCTGTTTATGTCTTCCTATGATTATTGCTGGCGATATTATTATTATTATTGTTTATTATTAACCTGGTCACAACAAACGCCAGCCATGCAGCTCTCACAGTGTGAGCTGGCCCTTTAAGATGGATGAGGTTCAGCATCACCTGTGCCAGGTGTAGCCTGCCTCCCCAGGTGAAGGGAATGAAGAGGAGGAGGGGGGGGCAATGTGATAGGAGCGTGTGACTGAGCACGAGGCCTGCTGAGAAATATAAGGCCAGTGGTGAGTCTCTGGTGTGCTTGAGCAGAAGGATAGGAGTCTGCTAGGAGGAAGATCAGTGAAGCCAGCACGAAGACCCCTCCACCAAGGGTCTGAGCTAGCTTGGATGGAAGGTGAGATTTGTGGGTGTTTGAATATTACCTTAATAAACCAGACTCCTGAAAAGAGGAGGCATGTTCAGAAAACACCGGCAAAAAGGTGGTGGAGAACAGAGGCAGCGGCAGTGCCTGGAAGCCACGTGGGAAAGCCCTGCTGCGGTGGCTCCAGGGCTTGGATTGCCTTAATGAAAGGCAATGACCAGTGGGGGGGAGGGGGAGAGAGAGAAATAATCCCTTTGGCTGTTCTCTTGTTAGCACTTCTAGCTGGGCCTGGCCCTTCAGAACCGCTGCAAGGGTCTATTCCCATCCCAGGAAACACAGCAGGGACAAGGGTGGTATTGGTGAAGATGATGCCTGCCTTCCCCCGAGCTCGGCTGCGTCTCTCTGGAAAGCCAGTAATGCTTGAGGTGGGGGAGCCATTTTCTTGCCCCGTTGCTTTTGATTTTCCTACCCTCCGTGCTGGAACATTACTACTAGGGTGACCAGATACCAAGTATGAAAAATTGAGACAGAATGTGAGGGGTAATAGGCACCTAGATAAGAAAAATCCCCAAATATCAGGATTGTCCCTATAAAATTGGGACATCTGGTCACCCTAATTTCTACAGAGTCCTAGTGGGGATGATACCATGAAGGGAGTGGCAGTGGTAAGACTCCAGTGGCTACAATGGCACCTGGCCCTGGGAAAAGCAAACAAGCCCAAGCCTGGCTGTGGGCTTGAGGCAAAGGTGGGAATGAGGTGTGATCACAATTGAGAACCGGGGAGGGGGGCTGTTTGAAGGACAGGCGCTTAAGGCGGAGAGACAAGGTGGCAGAGCAGTGAGACCGGCCCGGAGCTGAGAGCAGGGGAGGGAGGTGGATGGAGAAGGGGGAGCGAGAGCAGGGATGCGGGTTACATGGGGCACAGTAATGAGGCGCTAGTCTGAGGTGCTCTGAGGGGAGATTTTTATCCACGTCCAGACCACTTCCCTCCACCCCTTCTCTCTACGCCTGCGTCTGCTTACCAGGAGGCTGTGCCCTTGGGAGCCCTACATGGCCGCATACCGGACTTGCTGTGACGGGGGGTAGGGCTGGCTAGTTCCAGGGTAGAAACTCTCCCCTGCTCACCAGACTCCCAACCGACGGCCGCTGCTTCCTCACGCTTGGCGGCTTCCAACTGCCACGGAACCTTCCCGCGGGGACCTGCCTGGCCCCCACGGCCTCGTGCACGGCTCTGCCGGAGCCCTGGCCTTGCAGGGTTTGCGCCAATAGGGGCGTTGCTGTTGTCAGCTATTGTCAGGCCTTGGAACGGAATCACTTGGATAACTTAGGCCCATTCACATTTTGCTTCTGCTTTTTGTGCTCACAAGTCAAATACAGGCGAATAGATATTGCTAAGAAGAGTCATTTCTCCCTGGAAGAGGGTTTTATTAAGTGAAATGACTGTGTTCATGTTTACAGAAACCCTGGAGAACAAACCCCCTCATCATCTGTTCTGAGGCTTTTCTTTTGGAAACCTGCACCACTGGGGCTTCACCTGGGACCTGGTCTTCTCTCGTCTAAGGAAGTGAGCAGGTAAGGCTATTAACTTGAAGGCAAGTACTTGGCTGTGTGTTTAAAAGGGTCAATAATAACTAGACGTCTGAGGTCTCTTTCATCCCTATGGATCCCAGACTGTGCATGTTGAGATCTTTCATCCACCACTGAAATGCAGCCACTGCTGGTGTGGAACATGGGGACCATTTTGCCCTAGTAAAAACGCACCATTTTTAGGAAGCAAAGTGTAGAATAATTTCTCTGATACCATGGGAGGGAGGTTAGGAAAATACTGCCCCAGGCAGGAAAATGAGGAGAAATCAGAGTTCAATAAATATCCTCTCTGCTTCTCAGCTGTCACTGAAAGAGGATCACTCTTCTGGGTACGGGGAAGGGTCTATGGCAGGCAGCTGCTTCTGTGTCCCTGTCTGTATCGCCCACGTTCCACTTAGCGGATGTCAACACTCAGGGCCGGCTCTAGCGTTTTTGCCGCCCCAAGCAGCCAAAAAAAACCAACCGCAATCGCAAGCAGCAGCTCTACCGCCGCTTCGTTCTATGGCGGCGGGCCCCTCGCTCCGAGAGGGAGTGAGGGACCCGCCGCTGAAGTGCCGGATGTGCTGCCCCCCTCTTCATTGGCCACCCCAGGCACCTGGTGCCTGGAGCCGGCCCTGTCTGCCCGGGCTGGGAGGTTCCCTTCCAGCTGCAGTGTAGACAGGCTCCAAAGCAGCAGCAAGGTTTCACTGAAGAGCCCTGAGGGGCCTATATCAATCGGGATATGAGCAGCTAAGCCAAACCACAAGCCCCCAACTCAATCCTTGATCATGGTGCCCAGAACCCTAAATTACCAAGATTTTATTGCTTAAATAAATGGAACTTGTGCCCAACTCGCTGACCGCTTGTGATCTGGTAGCACTGGCTAGCAAGGCTCTGTCTTGGTCCTGGGCTGACCCCCTTCCCCCACCCCAGCAGCTGTTGAGTTTACTTGCAGCGGGATGGGGTAGTTGGTGACTGAGGGGAAGCTCATCACATTCGGGCGGGGAGGAAACTCATGAATCTTTATGCAGAGTGCCCCCCACCCACGCACACTCCCCTCTACATCTGCTCCCCCCAGGCTCAGGAATTGCCACCTACACACTTCAGTCCCGTCCTGCCCTTTCAGTCTCTGCCCGTGCTTCGGCACAGCCATGCTGAGCTGGCAAGAGCCCCCCGAAAGAGCGGCATGCTGATTCCGCTCGAAGGGGAAGGTGAGATGGGGTGATAAAGAATGGAAAAATAATGACACATTCGATCGGTGCAGTCAGATGGCAGTGAAGGTCTAAGCTTGTTCATATCCTGCTGGGGCCTTTTTCTCTCTCTGTGGTTATTTGTCAAATGCTAATGAGCGGAAGCAATTAGATCCCATGGCTGTGTGGGGAGGGAGGCAGGCCACCTGCATGGGGGGGAGGAGTGGGCCTGGTGGGCATGGCTCAGTCGGCAGTTTGAAAGCACAATTCTCAGCCAAGAAGGCTTCGTATCTGAGTTGATTTTTTTTTTTTTGTGTGTGTGCAGGGGTTGAGGCTTTAACGGTGAGGATCTCTTTGTTACAAGAAAGTTGTCTTCCATTTATAGAGTGCCTTTCATTCCACAAATGGATGGGCAAATTGTACGCCACAGGAACGGGTGGAATGCAGCCACCTCTGGGGTGGAATGTGGCCGCTGATTGGCAGTGCGGAGCAACGCTCCGATCCGTGGGAGCCTAAGAACAGTTGTACAGCCAGGTAAATCGGGAGGGCGGTGTGAAGTCACCCGAGCTGGAGTCTGGTCAGTGTTCTACTGCAAACAGTGCAGTGGGATCTTGAAAGACCCAGCAGTGGTCAGGACTGTCTGAGAAGCAGCAGGACAGTGGGTGTCTACTGACTTGTGCTGACCCATCATGAACACCCCTGATTGGTGAGGGCTGCTGGCTAAGCAGATTTCAATATAGATCTACTTCTGCTTTTCCTTATCTCTCTGTCTATTCAGGTACTCATATGCCCCCATCCATGTCGTATGGGAGACCCCACTCAGTAGCACCCTCCTTTTTGCAAATGGTCACTAGCTAATTATTCCCTGTTGGGGCGGGGGGGAAAGGACAGCAGAGTCCACAGACATCACTCTCTAAGGGGCTAAGCAGCATTGCGTGAAACAGGATAACTTACATAACCTGCTTTCGGGCAGTCGCTCTTTGCAGTAGTCAGTGACTGACCACAGAGCGGACGTAAACTTTTTCAATCTAATTCTGGCACTTACCGAAAGTGTCTTGGCTCCGCTAAAGTTGCCATGGCAAAATACTACCCTGGAGTAGCCATATAAGGTCCCTGTCCTACAGCAGGATCTCCAGGCGATGGACCCTTTATCTCATGTAGCAACGGTAACCTAGGGGATCTCTTTGCAACATTAAGAAGCATGATCCATCTGTCTCCTGAAAGCAATGCACGAGAGCAAGGCAGGGCATAGGATTTTACTGGTTGTGGCACTTGGTCTACATTTCATATCGTGTTTGATCTTCAAAATATTTCAGAAATGTCTGAGCTTGACAGACTTAAGCTACGATCAAATCCTGCACCCCTGAAGTTAACGGGAGCTCTGCCATTGACCTCACGGGATGCTGGATCAGGTTGTCAGCAAGAAGCCTGCTAAGTTTCAGGGAGGCTGTCGCAGCCAGGCCCAGACCTGCCCATGAAATCAGTTCTTAGTATCATCTTCCGTATGACCAAGATAGTCATTCCCCAGGGTTTTCCTTCTGGGGCAAAGTCGTTGGATGGAGGGTTGGGATTCCTTGGCATCATGTCACAGGGGCCTGGCCTTTGGCATATGATAGCAGGAGGCCATTGCATTTCTAGAGCAGTTTTTTCCCTGAAGTGGCAGGATGACATCTGCCTTGTGACGGGATGCTCTGGATAAAGCTGGCAATTTATGGATGCAATGCAACCATAACATCCTGGCTGTGTGAGTGATGGAATCATAGAATCTCAGGAGGTCATCTAGTCCTACCCCCTGCTCAAAGCAGGGCCAATCTCCAGACAGATTTTTGCCCCAGATCCCTAAATGGCCCCCTCAAGGATTGAACTCTCAACCCTGGGTTTAGCAGGCTCAATGCTCAAACCACTAAGCTATCCCTCCCCCTCCCCAGTGGTTAAGCCGACAGAAAGGATAGAGGACTAGCTGCCACTCTCTGAAGCCAAGTTTCTCCATTCGCTCATGCAGCGGAGTGGTGTGTGGTTGGAGCTGAAAGACGAGGAGGGGGTCTAGTCTCTGCTGCCTGTGTGTGAAGAACACACGACTCCTTGTGTCTGCAGCACGTGGATTTGATTCAGAGGCTGGAGGACAGGCACACACACACATTACAGAGAACCGATGGCTCTGATCCCACAGGTCCAGTGCCGCGTTTGACTAGCAGTCAGTAACTCTGAGGGTGCATCGGACAGATCCCAGCCTGGCGCTCCCAGCAGTGTGCGTGGTTCTGCTCGCTCTGCCAGGGGGGCACTGTCTCTGGATAGGGAACGCCAAGTCTTTCAAACTTGGTTTCACTCTACCTCGGTGCCCCATGCCTACCTCTCAGGCCGAGCCCTTGAGGACAGCAGCCACAATGTAGTGTCAAGGCTTGACCATTTTCCTGGGACCGAGTAATGAACCAGAGAGAGGAGTTGGTGCCTTCATCGGGCCCCCAGATTGTCTCAGCATAAGGGCTCCAGCCCTCCATCTCCATGGCCGTCTGCGGTACAGAGCAATGGGCTCCCAGGCGATGGCACATACTGTGCAAAGGAGAGAGGCCTGACAGAGCAGAAATGAGGTGGAAGGATGTGTCAATGGTTAAGGTGCTAGTCTGGGAGAGGGGAGGCTGGGGTGCAATTCCCAGCTCTGCCACAGACTTCCTGTGTGACCTTCGGCAAGTCACTGAGCCTCTTTGGATAAAGGAGGATAACAAATGGGAGGATTGGGCCAAAAAAAATCTGAGGTTCAACAAGGACAAGTGCAGAGTCCTGCACTTAGGAAGGAAGAATCCCATGCACTGCTACAGGCTGGGGACCGACTGGCTAAGCAGCAGTTTTGCAGAAAAGGACCTGGGGATTACAGTGGATGAGAAGCTGGATGAGTCAGCAGTGTGCCCTTGTTGCCAAGAAGGCTAACGGCACATTGGGCTGCATTAGTAGGAGCATTGCCAGCAGATCGAGGGAAGTGATTATTCCCCTCTATTCAGCACTGGGGAGGCCGCATCTGGAGTAGTGTCCAGTTTTAGTCCCCCCACTACAGAAGGGATGTGGACAAATTGGAGAGAGTCCAGCGGAGGGCATTGAAAATGATTAGGGGGCTGGGGCACATGACTTATGAGGAGAGACTGAGGGAACTTGGCTTGTTTAGTCTCCAGAAGAGAACAGTGAGGGGGGATTTGATAGCAGCTTTCAACTACCTGAAGAGGGGGTTCCAAAAAGGATGGAGCTTGGCTGTTCTCAGTGGTGGCAGATGTCAGAACAAGGAGCAATGGTCTCAAAGTTGCAGTGGGGGAGGTTTAGGTTGGATATTAGGAAACACTATTTCACTAGGAGGGTGGGGAAGCACTGGAATGGGTTCCCTAGGGAGGTGGTGGAATCTCCTTCCTTAGAGGTTTTTAAGGTCAGGCTTGACAAAGCCCTGGCTGGGATGATTTAGTTGGGGTTGGTCCTGCTTTGAGCAGGGGGTTGGACTAGATATCTCCTGAGGTCTCTTCCAACCCTAATCTTCTATGATTCTATGAACTGTGCTTCTTACTCACAGCAGCACCACAAGGCACTCGGGTACCCTGGTAATGGGGGCCGTGGAGGAGAATGAGAGAAATAAGAACGATCTTTCATCTCCGGCACTGGCCGCAGTTGTTGTGACCATGCATTTAACAAGCACCTTCTCATGCATGACTGAAAGCATCGCTGCGTGCTGCAGAGGCAGCCGTCTTACAGGGAGACACTTTGCACCTCGGCCTCTCACCCACACTATATGCCTCATGCTTAAGCAACTGTCAGAAATACGTGTTTCCAACCACAAAATGACCCCACCAGAGACCTAATCCTCTGCACATTTGGATTATGTTTTTCTTGTTTTAAGTTAGAAAGGGGCGATAAATTAATGGAGATATCCCATCTCCTAGGACTGGAAGGGACTTTGAAAGGTCATCGAGTCCAGCCTCCTGCCTTCACTAGCAGGACCAAGTACTGATTTTGCCTCAGATCCCTAAGTGACCTCCCTCAAGGATTAAACTCACAACTCTAGGGTTAGCAGGCCAGTGCTCAAACCACTGAGCTATCCCTCCCCCCAGATAGCTTGGCTTTGATGTTTAATCTTATAGTTTAGCTCATCTTTTTACTGTTTGTATTGTAGCTCCTAGATCAGAGGTGGGCAAACTATGGCCCACGAACCATATCCAGCCGGCGGGACCGTCCTGCCCGGCCCCTGAGCTCCTGGCCCGGGAGGCTAGCCCCCGGCCCCTCCCCTGCTGTCTTCCCTCCCCCCTCAGCCTCCGCTCACCCTGCTGCCAGCGCAATGCTCTGGGCAGTGGGGCTGTGAGCTCCTGGGGCAGTGCAGCTGCAGAGCCCGGCCTGACCCGGTCTGTGCTGCGTGGTGGCAGCAGCGGTGTGGCCCGGCTCCCTGCCAGCCACCGGTGCTCCAGGCAGCACGGTAAGGGAGCAGGGGGGGTTGGATAGAGGGCAGGGGAGTTCAGGGTAGTGCTCAGGGGGTGAGGGTGTGGATAGGGGTTGCGGGGGGGGACACGGGGTTGAATGGGGGCAGGGGTTCTGGGGGGGCAGTCAGGAAGGAGGAGGGTTGGATGGGGGGCAGTTGGGGAAGGGGTTCCGGGGTCAGTCAGGGGACAGGAAGAAGGGGTGGTTGGATGGGGCAGGGGTCCCGCGGGGGGGGGGGGAGCATCAGGAATGAGAGGAGGGGTTGTATGGGGCGGTAGGGGTCCGGGGGCGGTCAGCGGACAGGGAGCGGGGGGGTGTGGATGGTCAGGGGACCCAGAGGGGCCATCAGGGAACAGAGGGGATTGGATGGGTCAGGAGGTGGGGGCCGGGCCACGACCCCCTTCCCTAACCAGCCCTCCATACAATTTACGAAACCCAATGTGGCCCTCAGGCCAAAAAGTTTGCCCACCCCTGACCTAGAGGCTCCAACCAAGATCCAGGTGCTAGGTGCTGTACAAACACACAGCAAGGAGCGGTCCCTGCCCTGAAGAGCTTACAGTCAAAACAGAGAAGGCCGAGGGACTCGCCAAGGAGGTCACAGGTGGTCAGTGGCAGAGCTGCCAATTGACTCATGGGTCCCTGATGCCTAGTCTGCCGGCCCAGCCACTAGCACACTCTGCCTCTCACCAGGGGACTCTGATCTCAAGTTGTCCTGCAGTGCAAATAAGAAAAAATAATAATAATGCCCCTTTTGTTAATTGCATTATATATCATCCCGCGTTGTGCTTAAATATGTGAGCGATACTCGGCTCTACCTTGGCTCGCATCACCCACGTCTTCACCAATCACTCGGCAAAATGATGCCTCCTTAACCCTAAGTTTTCTAATTCTAGTCAGTCCAGCAAAGGCCATTAGATCATCAAGCTTAAAACGTATGATAACTAGAGCTGTGCGAGAACAGTGGAAAATTATGCAATTCCAGAAAAAAAAATTGTTCCAAGTTGGACTGAAAAGCTGGAAATGAAACTTTTTTCACAGAATGGAAATATCTTGAAAAACTCCAGGCTGGTAAGTGGGCTGGGAAGCTGGCCGCCCACGGAGTCTGGGACCCTGCCCACCTGCTGGCTGGTTGGCCAGTGGGCAGGTGGGCTAGCAGGAAATCAGGCTGACTGGCCAGCCTACCTGCCACTTCCATTGAAAGTCCATTGACAGTTTCCATTGAAAGTTTCACCGGAATCGACACGGTCGCGCAGAATGTTTCAGTTCCACTGAGTCAGCATTTTCCATCTGAAAACTGTTGTCGGAAAACTTTTGACCAGCTTGAATGAGAACCCTGAGCTGACGTGATGAAAATACTGAAGCCACTTCTTAATCATCACCTCAATCTGTTTGTCAGTCCATGCCACCGTACCTCCAAGTCAGCAAACTCCTTCGTTCTAGTTATCTTGCTAATCACCTTATGGTGAATTCCCTTTGGGTACCTGTATCTGTCCTCCATTCAGATACGCAGGGTTGGAGACTTCATCCCAAATGCAGTCTGAGCAAAGCTTTACTCGGTGATCACACAATATCCTTGTATTTCTGTCTTGTGTCCCTGTGCAATAGAAGGCTAGTAGATCGGTGGCTTCTGTACCGCTGGGACATGTAAAGTTGGGTTTGTCAGTACACTGGGGTTTCTCCTCTGTCCTTCACTGCATTAACTGCTCTACTTCCCTGCAGGGGCGCTGGAACAATTTGTATAGTGGGGGGGCTGAGAGCCATTGAACCAAACTGTAAACCCTGTATCTGATGGAAACCAGTTCAAGCCAGGGGGTGCGGCAGCACCCCTCGTTCCAGCACCTATGCATCACTGCCATTTAAGAGCTACTTAGCTTGGATTTCTTCTCCAAATGCATCACTTTCCACTCATGTTCAGTTTCATATTCCACCTCTAAATCCATTCACAGCATTTGTCAAGATTCTACTGCCAAACAGAGTGCAGTAGACTGACTCAGACGTGCACAGAGCCGAGGACTATCTGTTTGTGCAGCCCCTAGCACAGCTCGGTCGGGCTGAAATCCACCATTGTGCAAAGGGTAGCACGAGGTCTATGCCTTACTAGTGAGACAATAGGCTTGTGTGCTAGTCCTCTCAATTTCACCAGTTTGACTTCCAGGAGCAGCTCATTTTAGGACACCTACTTCTGGCCCAGGTCCTTTCTGCTCGTAGGGCGATCCGAATGCGTGTAGCCGCTGGATGGAGAAGTCCATTTTTTGGTGATCATAATAATGTGACATGCAGATAGCATCTTTCGTCAGGAAAGGTCCCAGAGCACTTCCCAAGTTGTTTATATGGCTCATTCACCCACCTCTGCAACGTAAAGTTAGTGGAGCAGAACGGCTGGGATGTCCCTCGGAGATGGGACGTCCCAGCCGTTCCGCTGCTGTGACCTTACACAAGCGTCTGGGGAAGAGAAGAATACATTCTCCAGTTAAAACTGCAGGAGGGGATTTAGAGAAGGCAAACATAATTACCCAAGTTGGAATTTGGCCAGGACATCACGGTTAACATCTCTACTCTTGCAACATCTGCCAAGAGATCACGAGTCACAAGGCTTTTGTATCTCATTTGAAAGGGCAGTCTAGTGGGGCCAGCAGATCCAGGCGTGACAATACCCTTTTTAGATAGCTTGTTTGTCACTAAGCAGTGGTGCTGTTCACTTTTATGAATACAGATGGTTGAGTGCCTGGAATGGAAGCCATTGCCAGCCGGGGCAAAAGCCAGTAGAGTCTGGGGTGCATTCATCCGTTCTCAAACAAAGAGACGTCTGCTTTGTATGGAATAAAGCTTTAAAAAGTTGCTGTTTTAAAAAGAAGTGGACACCTGGCCCCCGATGCAGCTGCCCCTGGCAAACGAAGGAGCCAGGCATCCTGATCTTGCTGTGATTTATTTCAGTTGGCATCTCCGTATCAGAAAAATGTCAACAAACTTGCAAAAATTCAGAGAGGAGCATTAAAACTGCCGAAAGGCTGGCGGGACTGATTTATGAGTATAATTCTCATGAACTGACTATGCACATGGTGTGTTGGCCAAGCATGACTGGGGGGAAAATGTGATAGCCAACTCCAAGTGTCTGAAGAGCTTGATCACTAAGGAGAGAGAGGAGGCAGTTTGTTAACCTGTTCCAAGGGGATATTATTAGTAGGAATGGCCTGGTATTAAGGAAAGGAAAATGTAGGCTGGTTATCAGGAAACATTTCCATTTGAGCATGGAACCATCTCCCCGAGGGAAGTGGTGGAAGTCCTATTACTTGAGTCATTTGAAACTGGACTAGAAAACATACTGTAGGGAATAATCCCACATTGGCAGGTAATGGATGGGATGAGCTAATAGGACTTTCCCATATCTAATTTCTGCAATTTTGTGAGTTCCACTTGGGGAAAATGATTCTCCGGATTTCTAATCTTGGCCTGAGTGTAATGTCAGGCTCAGCGAATGCTCTGTAGAAAACTCTGGAAAAGGTTCCATGGAGAAATGTTCTGCTTCCATGGGTTGGAATGCTGTCGTCTTTTCTGCTGGCTGTTAAAGGGCTTGAACTGACAGCCCTGAAGAACGAGCTCCTCCCTTTCCTGGAAGGTGGCTCAGCCCTGACCTACAAGCCCATCACTAGCGGAAAAAACTGAGTTCAGTCTCAGTGGCTTGGTCAGTCCTTAGCCTTTGCGTTCTCTGTGCTGCTGGCCCTGGGTGTCTGGTTTGAGTTACTCCAAGCCCTTCTTTGCTAAGATATTTTTAATAATTTAATTAATAGAGATATCCCATCTCCTAGAACTGGAAGGGACCTTGAAAGGTCATCGAGTCCAGCCCCCTGCCTTCACTAGCAGGACCAAGTACTGATTTTGCCCCAGATCCCTAAGTGGCCCCCTCAAGGATTGAACTCACAATCCTGGGTTTAGCAGGCCAATGCTCAAACCAGTGAGCTATCCCTCATATTTATTGCCGTTCTGGAGCCGAGTCAATCTTCCTAAGCCTTTCCCATGGCCTTGCTGTCTCGCATACTTGGCACCCTAGGCAAACTCACCGGGGCCGTTAGCACCGCATGTTTAGAGGCTAACTTCCCAGTGGGACATCTGCTCATAACCGGTCCCAGCCCCATTCTATGGCCGCACAGAGGCTGCAGCTAAAATCAGCAGCCAAGGGTTAATGTTCTCCCCAGAAAACCCTCAGACCTCCGTCATCTCCAGCCACACCCTTCTGCAGTGCCCAGCAACGTCCAGTTATCTCATCAATGTGCAGGCTGCTCCTTGGATCATCTGGTAATAACCCGTGAAAACAAACTCTCCTGGGGGAACATTATTGCTCAAGGAACTGGGTTTTTGCCACAGAGCCTTTCACCTCCAGATCACTGGATTGAAACCAGTCCTGATGAGACGTGATTGGCTGTTCCAGGCTGACAGCTGTTTGGTAGCCCGTAGGGGAAATGCGTTTGTTGCCTCGGTCTGATTCATAGCGGACTAGCGTCCCCATCACAACGATTAGGTTGACACAACAATCTAGTTGGCACCCCCCAACACACACCCAGAAGAGAGTCCGAGAACTGAATTGACTAAGGGGATGAACTTGCTCTTTGAGGGAATCCTTCCAGGTCACAGTGAAGTGTGTTGGTTGGAGGGCATGTGGAAGTTTGCCCTGCTGCAACCCGGTTGGTGGCTGTTTTGTGCATAGACTGAGGACTTCAGGGTAGGATTCTCAAAAGCACTCAGCATTGGCTTCACTCGGCGCCCAGTGAAGTCCAGGTTAAAACTCCCACTGACTTCAGCAAGAGCTGCATACAGCATTGCGCACGTCTGAAAATCCCCAGCCGTCTCTGGCACCCCTCAGTCCAGAAGGAGGAAGCTGGATGGGGGAGGGTGGGGAAGATGCGGTTCTCTCTGACCATGGGGCCTTTGCCCGGGCACATGAATGGACGAAAGACTGGCTAGAGTTCCTCTGGGCCGTGTCCATTGGACCTGTTCTCTGCCCGGTGATCCCCCTCTGCATTGCTTGTCTTGATCCCGTGACCTGCACCCCCATGCCTATTTTGACGTTCTCTGTCCTCCATAATCTGTTGCTTTTTGGACTTTGTGCCCCCTCCCTGATTTGAGGGGCGGTGGGCCAGTTGTCATTTTGGTAGGCTCCACCCAACAACTCAGGGTTCAAGTAGGCTGGCACCTTTGTCCAATGCCAAAGCATGCTTTAAATAATTAATAATGATCATATGGCCATGCTGGCATCTCACCTAGGGTGACCAGATGTCCTGATTTTGGGGGGCTTTTTTTATATTGGCACCTCCACCCCCTGTCCTGATTTTTTACACTTGCGATCTGGTCACCCTCATCTCACCTTTGCTTTCGTGCTTTCTGTGTGTGATCACAATCTCTCCAGATAAGGAACAGGCCATATATGTGCATTTATACACATGAAATGTTCAGCATGTCAGCTTTTTCCACACAAACATCTGGGGGGGAGGGGGGTGTAATGACTTTCACTGTGAAGTGTCACAATGTTGAAATGAGAAATTCTTCTCGGTTTTCCATTTGCCCTAGTGACCTCTAAGAGGCTCCAGTCTGGTCTGTTGGTGAAACGTGCCGTCGGAGGCGCTTTAAGCAGAACGACGGGAGGGAGAGGAGGCTGTTGACGGAGTAACAGAAAGGCAGGGAGAATGTGATGAATCTGTCTTTGTCTTTTTAAAATTGACACAACTGGCGTCATGCGAAGCAGGGGTGGATGAACCAGTCTGGATAGTCTCTTACGAGACGTTGCCTTAATGGCCTCTTGAAGGACTTTGTCAAAAACATTTGGAAAGGCCAAATAAACGTATTCATTCATCAATTTTACGGTCTCATGGGACCCCAACAATCATCTAGTCTCACCTGCTGTCTAACAGAGGCCAAAACCTTTCAGGGAGAGTAGAATCAGATCAAGACCCACCACATTCATTTCACACATGCCACCAGACATTCATTCTGGACCAGTGCGGGATTTGAACCCATGCCCTATAGGTGATGGGCACCATCCCCGTATCCCACCCGGTGAGCCGTTCATCTCCCCTCTCCTGCTCTTTGTCATCTCATTCTTCCTCCACAATGATTTGGCCACACGCAAAAGATTTCTAAGCACTTTGGGATGGTACATTTTTGGCTGAATAATCCTTGGTGCTAATCCTCCTGAAAAGTCGACATTCGTTAACATTTTCACTAATGCCCAGCAACTGTCCAGATACTCGCGGCTAATGGATAATATAGCCCCAGGAATCTGCAGGCTCAGTGGTTTTACTATGGTTTGCTTACCCCGAATGCTGTCTGAATTGGGATCGTTCCAGGAGCCCCTGGAAGAATCCAGTTCATCCCGTAGAATCCATCTCCCGACTGGGCCTTGTGGAATTCTGCAAGCAGCCCTGCCAAGTCTCGCTGCAGGGGCAATGTCCTGCTTTGGTTTTAACCCTTGCGATTTGAAGGATTTTTCAGTGTGTGTCAAGGGAAGTGTTAAAATTCCTCTCTGCCTCTTTGTGAAATCTCACTATATTTCAGCACTCCCGGCTGGAGAGCCCTGGAAGGAGCTAGAGAAGAGGGGCCTTTGAGAGCCAGGGGTCCTTTCCCATTGACAGACAGATTCACGATCGATTTTACCCGATACAACGGGAAATTTGTATTTCAGAAACGTTCACTCAGTATTTTTCTTTACTTGCTGCCTGACATGTCTGTCATGTGGCTGTGTACTACCTTAGAGGCAGGTGAAGTGATTTCTCGATCTGCAAAGCACTTTGGGGTCCTTCAGGATAAAAGGTGCTTTTATTTATATAGCAAGAGAGACTAATAATCATAATAATTAATAATGTACTGGGATAGAAAAGACAGGCGTTGCCCTAAGGTGCTGCTCCTACTTGCATCCGGTCTGGACTGTTTATACATAATTACCCCTGCTAAACTAACCCTGTAACTAATTCTACTAAGCCTGTAAACCCTCCCCGCTTCCCTTGAGCTCCAGGTTAACATCGTAGCTGCAGTCCACCCACATCCTAGCAATTGCAGGACCAGGGGTGTAGGTCTGGTCTACGCTAAGTATTGTTACAGTTGGCACAGCCTTGCATGCATCTGCACTTAATTCTGTGTCCTGCTCACACAGCTATTCCCCTACTCCCGAGCGACGTACAACCCTCTACCAGCAGAGTGCCAATGTGGACGTAGAAGTACCAGGATAAGCAGTCCTCCAACAACAATCCCACAGTGCAACTGTCCCTTCAGCATTGCACTGCCTGGTAAAGGCTTTGAACCCTGCTGCCCACGGGTGTCAGTGCCCATGTGTAACACTGACAGACCCCAGTCAGCGGCAGGTGGGCTTGAACCCGGGGCCTATGAAGCTTAGTGCATTAGTCTCTACTGCATGAGCTAAACGCCAGGTAACTCTTCGCCAAAGCCGTAGCAGACTCATTAATCTCTAGCTCAGTGGTTCTCAGCTGAGGTACACATACACCCGGGGGTAGGCAGAGGTCTTCCAGGCAGTACATCAACTCAACTAGGTATTTGCTTAGTTTTACAACAGGCTACACAAAAAGCACTAGCGAAGTCCGTACAAACAAAAATTTCATACAGACAGTGACTTGTTTATACCGCTCTATACACCATACACTAAAACGTAAGTACAATATTTATATTCCAGCTGATTTATTTTATAATGATAGGGGAGATGAGAGTCAGCAATTTCTCAGTACGAGCGCGCTGAGACATTTGTGTATTTTTGCGTCTGATTTTGTAAGCAAGTCGTTTTTAAGTGAGGTGAGACGTGGAGGCATGCAAGACACATCAGACTCCTGAAAAGGGTACGGGAGTCTGGAAAGGTGCAGCGCTACTGCTCTAGGTGCCGCTAGAGGGGGACAAAGCACCATAGCCGGCAGGCCTGGGTTACACAAGCCTCTCATTTTCAAAGCTCTGTGTGTTGCTGCCAGCAACAATCTGTTACCTGCTCCATAGGTGCTGGAACTGGGGGTGCTGCCGCACCTCCTGGCTTGAAGTGGTTTCCAGTTTTGTTCAATGGCTTTCAGCCCCCTCCCTCCCCCCCGACTATAGAAATTGTTCCAGCGCCCCTGCCGCTATCTTTCTCATCTCTGTAAGCATGGCCCCTGCTCCGCCTCCTGTTGCTGCATGGCCCAGGAGTGAGCTTCTGGATTGTCTTGGGCTGTGGGCAGAGTAGCATGTGCAGGCCCAGCTGTGGCACTCCCGCAGGATCAGGGGAAGTCGGTGGGGGCTGTGGGGGCTCAGCCCCTTGCAAGAAATGCCCAGAATCTTGTAAGGCCAGGGTCAAACGTGCAAATTCTGGGTTCACAACTGCAGTGAAGTGGGCGGCGCTTGTTTGAATGTTTCTGCTCCAGAGTGCAGATGTGCCACTTCCTGCCGGCTCTTGAAAAATAAGTCGTATGGTCCTGTGACCAAAGGCAGTTTAACCAGGCTCCGCTTTCCATTGACGCCACTGGGAATTTTGCCGTGCCCTTTGATGGGAGCAGTATCAGACCTGAAATGAGCTACCACCGAAGTAATGTTTGACCATCAGATTCCCATGTGGAATTTGGCCTAGGAGCATTAAATCTTTAAAAAAAATCCAAGGGAAGATTTTTAGCCAGCGCCAGCCAACCATGCATTTTCCTGGAGGACAGTAACTGAACGTCCAAGCTGATTTTGTGCCTGTTCGTTCATGTATTATTCATGCACTTGTGGAACTCGAGGAAAAGTTGAATAAAGATGCAGGGCCAGATTCACCAGTGCAGTCCCGCAAAGGCGCTGGAACCGGGGGTGCTGCCGTACCTCCTGGCTTGACGTGGTTTCCATCATATGCAGGGTTTACAGTTTGGTTCGATGGCTCTCAGCACCCCCACTATGCAAATTGTCCCAGCCCCCCTGCACTCCAGCTGCTTTGCACTGCCCCGGCAGTTATAAATCCACTTTAGCTGGTCAATTCTCCGGGCCCATGGCTCCTTTGTGTCAGCAGAGCACGGTAAAGCAGCCAGGCGTACTGGTGAACGTGACCCTGATCAGTTATAAACCCAAAGAACTCTCCTGCACCTGCTCTGATACTTGAACGATAGGCCTCCCCCCGGAGAAGTACACATTTAGGCATGTACAGGAAGATTTTCCAAGGACCTAAGGGTATGTCTATGCTACAAAGAAAACCTTGCCGCGGGGAGTCTCACAGCCCGGGTCAACTGACTCGGGCTTGCACTCCAGGGTTAAAAATAGTGGTGTAGACATTCCTGATTTTGGGCTGGCGACTGGACTATGAAACCCAGCCTCTAAGACTCTCTACTGTGATGGTTTTAAATGTATGGAGAGATCCCATCTCCTAGAACTGGAAGGGACCTTGAAAGGTCATTGACTCCAGCCCCCTGCCTTCACTAGCAGGACCAAGTACTGATTTTGCCCCACATCCCCAAGTGGCCCCCTCAAGGATTGAACTCACAACCCTGGGTTTAGCAGGCTAATGCTCAAACCACTGAGCTATCCCTCCTCCCCACATTGTTGAGGTACTGTAAGGAAATTAGGCATCTGAATCCCACTGAAAGTCAATAGGCCCCTAATTCCCTTCAGCTCATTTGACATCCCGGCCTATGTGGGAGTTGTGAGTAGAACTGGATGAAAAATGGTTTTCCTGTCCTGTGAAAATGTTCAATATATCAAAAAACTTTCCCAGCCTGAATTGGGACAAAAAGGCCAAATCTCAAAAATGTCAGGGGGGAATGTTCAGGTCAATTGAAATGTTTCATTTCAGATTGAGAGACACAGGTGGGTAAGGTAATGTCTCACCAACAGAAGCTGGTCCAATAAAAGCTATTGTTTCAAGCACCTTGTCTGTCTAATATCCTGGGACTGACACGGCTACAGCTATCCCTAAGAACATAAGAGCGGCCATACTGGGTCAACCAAATGTCCATCCAGCCCAGTGTCCTGTCTTCCGACAGTGACCAATGCCAGATGCCCCAGAGGAAATGAACAGAACAGGGAATCATCAAGTGATCCATCCTCTGTGGCCCATTCCCAGCTTCTGACAAACAGAAGTCATTTCAATTTTGACCGTTTTTATTTTTTAAATTGTTAGTCTAATTTTTAATTTTGAAAGGCAAAGTCATTTTAAACCGGAACTCTGGACATGTTTGTTTATAAATGTTGAAATGTTCTGTTTTGACCATTGGGAAAGTTTTTTCGACTTTTTTTTTTCCTAGCCGTAAAATTAGTCAAAACTGGCCCTTTTCCGCAAAAAGTTTCCAATTCAACTCATTGGCGTTTGTCGACCCCAAACTCACTGTGTTTGAAAAAAGCCCAACCAGGTCTATCTGGGAATGCTCAGCACCTTCAAAAATCAGGCCACGGATTTAAGTGCCAAAATGTGGAAGGATGGGATGTTCAAAAAGCCAATGGGAGTTAGGCACTCAATCCTACTGAAATTAAATGGGAGCTGGTTCCTTTGGATCCCTTGAAAAATCCTACGCTAGTTGCCTAACGTTAGTGGGCTGGGTTTGCAAACAGTGATGCCAGATGAAGAACAATTCAAGGCAGCAGCGAATGTAGGGCCTGACTTTCATTTACACCCAGGGGCCTTCATATAAATAAGAATCAAACTTCCTGTGCTTAGTCTGCTTTGAAATACTGAGGCTGGTTACAGAGCAGTGGGGGCGGGGTAGTGCACAGAGGAAAGACCTAAAAGCTTCGATTTTGGTTAAGGTTCTAATCGGGGCAAATGAAATCGCAAGCCAGCGCAGAACTAATCATCATCTGGGATGACCAGCAAAAACAGATCAGTTGAGCCGACCGGTGCTGCTCCTTGAAGACCCTTAAGTCATACGCTTAATTTATAGTTGATGCACAGCTTAATCGGCAGCCAGTGCAAGAACTGACTAATATTCACACCCGTAGCGAGTGATCTTTAAATGCAGGCTGGGAGCCCGGTCAGTAGCTCCTTGGGGCTGACTCCCCACATCCAGATCATTAGCCTGGAGGAGAGCATGCCACTAACACTGTTTTCTCAGCAGAAGATCTTTTCCTGTCTTGTTAATCTCCAAAGATGTGGGTAAAACTCACATTAACGCACGTGCTTAAAAGACACGTTCGTGGGCTCTCCCCTTTTTTAGAGGGTGGCATTAAGACCCCAGGGGGAAAAGGTTCAAACTTCATCAGCTCTGCTGCACTTGCAAAACGTTATGGGCACTGAAGTGCAAGCGGATGTTTGCACGAGACCAGCATGCATTTGTGCAAAGCAGGTGACTCAGTGAAAACGGATGTCGGTGTCCGCTAGTTGCTGTTTCTTGTGTGAAAGGGTCCATTCTGAGAGTGCAAATGCACTTGTAACTTTTTGCATTGTTTGTGGAAGTGGCTTGGATGCTGAATTTTGAAATATCCAGCCCTTAGCATCTGCTGCATGGCAAAGGCTGAGAAACATTTTTAGCCCTGATTCAGGGAAACCATTAAGCATGTGCTTAAGTTTCATGGTGCTTATGCCCCAGGAAGCCAATCTTACGTGCTGCCTTGAATTGGGATGCTTTCCTGTCCGCATTGGGCATTCATGGACACAGCTGCTCACGGACTAAATTCCCATTGCCAGTCCGTCCTGCAGTCCTGTTGCTGCATGTTCTGCACATACCCAGGGTATATCTACACACAGAGCTGGGGGAGTGATTCGCAGCTCGAGGAGACCTACTGGTCCTAGCTCTCATCGCACCAGTGTGTAGCCACAGCTTCGCAAGCAGCGGGAGGGGCTAACTATGGTCTGGGATGGGGTATCCCAGAGGAATCTCAGATCCCCCCCCATAGATCCTACCTCCTGTGCTGCAAACCACACCCTAGCGAGGAGGAGCCCTCCGTGCCCAAGCAGCCGACAATGCCACAGCAGAACTGTCATCGCAACAACCTTACCTAGTTGATCTCGGGGCTACTTTGAAATAGTAAAATGCTTTGTGATAGTCGATGGTCTGACAGACAAATAACCAGCCTGTCTGAGTTGTCGTACTGCCCAGAGATGACAGCCGATTACGACCCAGTTCCACGCCAGCAGCTAACTGGAGGCAACACATTAAAAACGGCGGGGAGCTTCGAGGACCTAACATTGAGGGGGCTTCTGTTGCATCTCATTGGCCCATGCACAGAGTGAGGGTGTGGGCTGTGATGGTCGTCAGACCTCAAAGCTACGTTCCCCTGGACTGGGAGATTTTTAAGGGACGTGAGGGCCCTGTTCCCTTTGGATTAGCAGCGAAGCCATGGGATGCTAGGGGTGTGGACTTTCAGAAAAGGCACATAGCCTGGGCCATCCTGTGTGGTCATCAAAGATCCATGATGATTCTTACATACACGGTGGTTAAACACCCCTGTTTATGTGGCAAAATATCCACTTGGATAAGAACATTTTTTCGGCCTCTCCCTGCAGCTTCACGTGGCATCATTCACTTGCTGACTTTTGTTCTCTGTTAAGAACGGTTGCTGTTTCACCCCAGAGCGGGCTGCATTTCATTGGCAGATGAAGCAATCCCAGTGCAGTGTGTGAGATGAAAGGCATTGAAAGATCAGTCTTACTAGACAATGCAGATTTATCTTAGGGACTTAGCTGGCCCCCATCACTGCAGTATCCAAGCCCCTCATGATCTTTAATATGTTTATTTTCACAGCACCCTGTGAAAGCAGGGGCTGTTCTCCACATTTTTCAAAGGACAGCCGAGGCACCAAGTGTCTGATATAAAGTCACACAGGAAGTTTGCAGTAGAGCAGGGAATTGGACCCTGGTCTCCCAAGACCTAGGCTGATGTTCTAACCACCGTCCCATCCTTCTTTAGGACCTGTCCTTTCCAGGAGAGCATCTAGCATTCCTTCTTTTCTCCCGCTGCAGTTAATGAATAAGTGACATGAACCTCGTTCTCCCCTTCCCCCGCCCCCATACCAGCTGCTTGTATCTACAGTAGAACCTCAGAGTTATGAACACCAGAGTTACGAACTGACCGGTCAACCACACACCTCATTTGGAACCGGAAGTGCACAGTTAGACAGCAGCAGAGATCAAAAAAAAGCAAATACAGTACAGTACAGTACAGTACTGTGTGAATGTAAACTACTAACAAAATAAAGGGAAAGCGGCATTTTTCGTCCACATAGTAATGTTTCAAAGCTGAATTAAGTCAGTGTTCAACTGTAAACTTTTTGAAGAACAACCATACGTTTTTGTTCAGTTACGAACAATTCAGAGTTCTGAAAGGCCTCCATTCCCGTTGTGTTCATAACTCTGAGGTTCAACTGTACTTGTTTCTAGTCTAATACTAGGAATCTCTTTGGGTCAGGGACCAACGTTTCCTTCCAGGGATGTAAGGTGCCTCGCAAATGGGGCCTCGATCAGGGCCTGGGAGTGGTATTGCAATAGAAATGAAATCATTGATAATAATTAGTCAGGATGAAGTAAATTTAAAAATCCAGATTAACCACGGGGAGGCAGAGGGAACGATCCTGTGCTGTTGGCCCATGGGGCCAAGGTTTGTGTTAGTCAAGACCCATCCTTGCTAAGATATTTATTGCCATTCTTGAGCCAAGTCCATCTTCCCAAGCCTTTGCCACTTCGGTGCGGCCTGACGTACCCGGGACCCAGTGCAAAACGTGACATGGCCCTTAACCCGTGTCCCACGCACGTCCCACGCACGTCATGTTTACAGGCTGACTTCCCAGTGGGACATCTGCTCGTAACAGATCCCAGCCCTGTTTTACTGCTTCACAGAGGCTGCAGCAGAGATAGGTAACCAAGGGTTAACGTTCTCCCCAGAAAACCCTCTGCCCACTCCTTCATTTCCCAGGCATTGGCCAATTGAAGGACAAATGTGCCCAGGGCATTGGTTGGTTGAAAGACAGGTGCCCAAGGACAGGAGTGACCTTGTCATGTTTTGTCTCCTCATTATGGTGGAAAAGAACCTTTATAAAAAGTCATAAAACCGCCCATCCACGTTACAAGTTATCACTTAATGCAATTGTGGCTTCCTGCCTATTTGTTTATGAAATTGTGTATTCCTCAATTGTGGTGCCAAAGCATTTTACAGGAATATCAGCATGGCATAC
This sequence comes from Trachemys scripta elegans, assembly GCF_013100865.1. Classification (NCBI taxonomy): domain Eukaryota; kingdom Metazoa; phylum Chordata; order Testudines; family Emydidae; genus Trachemys; species Trachemys scripta. The sequence continues at coordinate 9,804,411 of NC_048319.1, read as the reverse complement.
AGGAAGCATTGCCACTCCTCGACACCAGTGGAGAAAGGATAATGAATGGAAAAAATACAGAAATCAGACACGGTTGACAAAAATCCACTTAGATCACCTAATCCCATCCCCCTGCCAACATAGGAACATTCCCTGTGATCTTTTCTCCAGCTCTTTGTCCTGATCTACTTACAACTGACCCACGTTGATGGGGTTCCCACTGCTTCCCTTGGGAGCTTATTCCACGGTCTAACAAATCTGACCGTTAAGAAAGATTTCTGGAAACTTAACCTCAAATTTCCTTTGTTCCATTTTTTCCCATAACCAAGCTCGAATTGATGGGATTTTGCAATGTTGCCTGTCTTCACTAGACAAGTGCAGAGCAAGAAGAGACGAGATGACAAAGAAATTTAGGGAAATAGATGAAAATTTGCCAACAGCCTGTCTTGTGGAGTATAGTTGATGTCGATATTTGTAGGTGGAGAGCCTACAAAGGCCCCCTCTTTATTTAAAGGTGTTTGTGAACAGGGGTCTGGGAATCTCAGCCATGCTCTCCTTCCCGTGTTGCTAACTGGGACCAGGGGTTCTGGCTAGATCCCAGTTAGATCAGAGAAAAGGCTCTGGGGGTGAGTCCTGGTATGGAAAAGTTTGAGAGACACTGGGTAAAAGGATGTCAGGCCATTTTAATCACTACCCCAAGCTGTCTAACTCCCCTCTGTTTTAAAAGAAAACTCCAGGGGGCCTGAAACACTCTAACCTTCCTCCAGTTTTGTTCTGCTGCACCGCTCCTGAAATCAACAGGGTGAAACTGGAGCCATGCAGCGGTGAATGAGGCTCAGTGCATTTGCAGTGATACTTAACAGGCCCTCAGTGCTCTGAGGACATGTAGAAAGATATAAGAGAAGGGACCACGTACCGTAGCTTACCTGGCTTTGCAGATGGGGCGAGGGTCTCGGCTGGATTTCTTTACATCAAATACGCAGAAAGAAAGCGAACAATATTCCTGGGCGTAAAAGCAACGTGATGGCTTCAGAAGAGAGCGAGAGAGCCACGTCCCATCCCCTGTGCTGACTGACATTCACAAACCCCCGCCTCTAGGTTTCTTTGAAATGTGACCTATTTCCTTGTCGCAAAGACAGGAAAGGAAAGAAGAGAAGAAAGCTCTGCAGCTCTGAAGGGGCACAGAGTTCTGAGAACCAGCCCGACATGGTTGCATAATGGCCTGGTATGGAGGAAAACAAAATCAAATGAAGAAACTGATGTGTCCTGCCTGGAGAGCAAAGTTCATCCACGGAGGAGACACCATCCGGGAAATGAGCCCTTTGGCACAATGCACCTCACTAACATGCCACAGCCCTTCATGTGGAAATCACTGGGGGCTAGAGCGCAGGGAATCTGCGCCTGGCCACTCCACTGAGACCGCCAAGAAAGGGCCATTTGTATTGCCCCGCTAATGGCTTTTTGGGATATGACACCTGTTGTAACGATGCTGGTTCTGGTGGGACCCAACTGAGAGTGCCAATTCAGGACAAATTGCTTAAAACAGGGCAGTTACAGCCCAAGGCTGGGGTTTTTCCACCTCTAAGGCAAACCAAACCAGCCAGACGGAGAGGACTTTGGTCTCACCCCACTGGCTAACCACAAGTCACACAAGCAATTCCCTTAGGCACTCCAGTTTGCTAATATCGCCACCAGAGTCACTCATTATGGGGATGAATGGTTATGAAAACCAGTGCCCCAGTAAAAGAAAAAAGGTTCTCTTGATCCCAAAGGATCAAGCCCCAGACCCAGGTCAATATACAAATCAGATCTTACCCACAAATCACACTGTTGCCAATCCTTTAGGATCTAAAATCTAAAGGTTTGTTCATAAAAGGAAAAAGATATAGGTGAGAGCTAGAATCGGTTAAATGGAATCAATTACATACAGGAATGGCAAAGTTCTTGGTTCAGGCTTGTAGCAGTGATGGAATAAACTGCAGGTTCAAATCAAGTCTCTGGAACATCCCCAGCTGGGATGGCTCCTCAGTCCTTTGTGTAGAGCTTCCGTTTGTAACAAAGTCACTCCAGAGGTAAGAAGCAGGATTGAAGACAGGATGGAGGAGATGCAGCAGCTTGTTATAATCTCTTGCCATGAGGTCTCTGCTTTCTTTGTCCCAAGGACGAGCTGTCCATCCCATGGCATGGAAAAACCTCAGAGTCCTGTCTATAGGCATGTCCCTGCGTGTCTTGCTGAGTCACAAGGTGTATCTGCCACCTCTCAAAGGGTCAACCGTATAGCTGATGGTCCTTAATGGGCCATCAAGCAGGCTCGGCAGAGCTGACACCAACTTGTCTGGGGTGTAATCCAGGAGCATAGCACAAGTTTGAAATACAGACCGTATAGAACCAATACTTATAACTTTAAATACAAAAATGACCCATGCATACAGACAGCATAATCGTAACCAGCAAACCATGACCTTGTCTTAGACACCTTATTTGACCCCCTTTATACAAGATTTGGTGCCACTACAGGAACTTGGTTGCCACAATGATCTATATGGTTACAGTTCATGTCAATAACATCACATCTGTCCACTAAGAGCTGATCTGAGATCCACCAAACCCATTTCACACTGAACAGCTTCAGGTGGGAAAGACTTAGGGTTACCCCTGCATTGGCTGTAAATCCCTGTCTGAGAGGTGAAAGGATCCCCGCCCCATTACCCATCCAGCCACCTCTACTCTATTTGTCAGCAGGCAGACCTCGCCTCCGTATGAGAAAAGCTCTATGTACCTTTGCAGTAATAACAGTAGCTCATTGCGAGCACCCAGAAGGCATGTCGGGAGGGTCTCATTCTGCTCAGTGCCTCTTTCTCCCTGGACGCCGAACAGTGACCAAGCTTTGGTTTTGTCCATCTTCTGTGCCGCTGCATGGAAAAGACCCATGATAACGGTCCCAGTCCTTTGGCTCACAAATCCCCTATCTGCAGTTTCACTGAGCGTGCTGCAGGTATTTCACATCCTGGTTCCCCCAGAGCCTCTCAGCTGCTGAAAGAGGCAACGGCTCCTTGCCTTGGAAATCTTGGCCCTGTGGATGATTTCGGCCTATCCCGTTCCTCCTTCAGATGGCTTTGTTGAGCCCTCTCTGAAAAGGCCTGCAGCAAAGGCCCTGTCTACACCACAGTCACAGTGTGGGGAACAGAGTTTAGCACCTTTTGCCTCCAAAGTCCCAGCCTTTGAGGATGTAGGAGAAGCTGCCTTGGCTCTTAGTTGTATTTGGATTTTGGATTCGGTCCTCTTCATAGGCCTCCTCCCATAGAGGGCAGCACAAGCTTCTGCACAGATCTGATTCAATCCACTAGAGGGCAGTGGTCACATAGTCCCTTCCGCCATACGAAAACCAGCCCGGGCCTCCCAGTGACCGGCATGGGCAAATAACTCCTGGGTTTGGTTTCTGTCTGTTTAAGGAAGGAGGCTGAGATGTTTAGTGGAGGGGTTCTGAACCTGGGAGGGTCACAACCACCCTGCCCTTCTCAGATTGGTCCGAGTTATATCCCAGCTAGATTTGGAGGGTGATTGGGGGGGGAGTCCTAGTATGGAAGAGGGGAGAGGGTGCAGGTATGGAAAATGTTGAGACGTACTGGTCCAGTAGTTAGAGGTTTAAACCTCTGATATTTCTAAACTGTTTTAAGGTCCAAGTGTAAGTGCAAACAAGGTCCTAGGACAGAAAGCATATGACAGACCAGCTGCCCATGAATGTTTCTCCTCCCTCCCCCCCCCCCCCCACCACGGGGTTTTATTGCCAGGTTTCAATCTGGGATTTCTTTTCTTACATTTAATTTCTTTTCTTACATTAAATTCTTACATTTAATTCTGCAGCAGCATGAGATTGTGACCACCAGCCTATATTAAAGGTTTAACACTAAACACAGGACTGCTACGCTGCATACCATCCCCACTCAAAACTTCATAGCCTCAGTAGGGATAGGACCCAGATCTTCCCGCTTCAAGGAAGCAGTGCATTTGAGCTAAAAGGGAGCCAGGGATTTCTCTCAATAGTATAGGACAGTGGCTCTCAACCTTTCCAGACTATTGTACCCCTTTTGGGAGTCTGATTTCTCTTGTGTACCCCCCAAGTTTCACTTCACTTAAAAACTACTTGCTTACAAAATCAGATATAGAAATACAGACGTGTCACCGCACACCATTACTGAAAAATTGCCGACTTCTTTATTTGTACCATATAATTATAAAAAAAAAATCAATTGGAATATAAATATTGTCCTTGTGTTTCCATGTATAGAGCAGCATCAGCAAGTCGTCTGTATGAAATTTTCATTTGTACTGAATTCATTAGTGCTTTTTATGTAGCCTGTTGTAAAATAGGGAACGATCTAGATGAGTTGATGTACCCCCTGAAAGACCCCTGCGTACCCTCTGGGGGTATGTGTACCTCTGACACACAGCTGGGCAATTCCGATTCCTCCAGGAGAGGGCAGTGGTGTGTATGCACACACACTCACACACACACTCTTCATGTCTCTGCAAACACGTTCACAGCCCAGTTCTTGACTAAGCCCTAATTACACAACACATCACAACCACACCAGTCAGTCCCACAGCCCCTGCAACAAGATGACAGAAACATACATCCATAACTTGGCAGCAGAATGCATACTTTAGCAAGAAATGTTCACAGTCCTGCAAGCCTTCCAACAAAATATAGCAGGGTGACATATTTTCATACATTAATCCCAGACCCATCAATATAATCCATAAATGATTCCCATATGTTTGCACATTACCCTCTGTCCTGTGCTTTATAAATCACCGTCTCCAGCGACGCTGCGTAAGTCAGCCTCGCTACCTCTGGGGTGGCGTTCCCATTCTGTTGCCTTAAAACAGTTCTCTTTGCACCATTCAGAGCTGAGACGCCTTCCTTAATTCAGTGCGCTTCAGGCCAGAACTATGATTAAGGATGCACGCGGCTGGATCAGCTGCCGTGTCCAAGGGCCTCAGCCAGAGCCTGTCCATTGGATCTCGTGGGCTTTAGATCTGGCCTCCTGCAGAGTCTTGGATTTTTAACAACTCAGCGTCCTCTCAAGTTGCCCCAGAAGACCGTCCACGTGCATCGCTATCTATGCTTTGGCCAGCTGAGGAAGACAAGATGATATCCATGAATCAGGGACTCATGGGGAAAAAGTAATGCACAAAAAACCCCAGGGGAACCAGGTCATCTGGATTCAAAATCAACAGGCTGATAAGGGGAGGAAGGAAAGCCTAGTGGTTGGGGAACTAGCCAGGGGTGTGGGAGACCTAGGTTCAATTCCCTGCTGGACCTTGGGCAAATCACGTTGTTTCTTTGGCCCTCAGTTCCCCATCTATGAAATGGGGATGTCCTACCTGCCTGGTGTTGAGGATAAATCCACTAACAATTGTGAGGTGCACAGAAATTCTGGGAACTGAGACTGTATAAGTACCATAGCATGCCATAAGTACCAGGCCTTGGGGCCTGTCAACTCACTCTGATTGTACACAGTGGTGAAAACGGAGCCGCTCCCGATATACATTGGGAGATCAGAGTCAGGCTTTGGTCTGATTATCCCAAAGGGCGCTGCGGTAAGGGGTGTTGGTGTTGCTGAAATCCTTTCCTGAGAACTGATCAAAGGACGCAGAGGAAGGAAGCCAGCTTTGTATAACAGGGAAAATGGAGGTATTTGCAGATGAGAGGGAAGTCAACCAGCAAGCTGAATTTAAATGTGCGCAAGGCACTACAGCCATCTCTGTGTGTTGTTACATGTGGGATGCTGTACAGTACAGGGTCCGGAGTGTTATTAAACATACCAACCTTATTGTCCACCTGAGCCATTCATTGCCTGTTTACCCTCAGCCAAGGGCCCTTTCTCTCCATTGTATTCGCCTGCACATTTGTCCTTGTTCAAAGCCCCCATTAGGCCGCGGCAATAAGCCATGTCCCCTTCCAGCCATACTGTCAAAGCCATCAGTCGTTCGATATCACTTCCAGACTGGGCTTTTGTTCTCCCTAGTGACACTCAATATAACTTTGGAGGTGTAGTTATGGTGACATCAAGTTACTGCACCAAACACATTTCATCACCTCCATGACAAGGAATACCTGAGATTAATGAAACTGACCACAGGTTTTTTTTTTATTAATGGGATCTATTTCTCCCTATTGGTGCTTGTAGCTTGCTTCCTTTTTGCATTTCTCTCAGCTCAGGCTATGAAAATCAAGGACGTCAGTTTCACTGTTTTTTGGTAGTCAGTTTCACTTGCAAGGGCTCAGCCCTGCAACTTTTGGGTGGCAAAGGGTGCAGGGAATGCGAATTACTCGCTGCTGCTGCTGCTGTTTATTACGATAGCACCTAAAGGTCCCAAGCAGGTCCTCATTGTGCTGGGTGCTGTACAAACATAAAAAAACCCAGGACCTGAGATGCTGACAATTTAGATGGCACATGAAAGGTGGGGGGAAAGTACAGTCAGGTGATCGGGATGTTGGTTGGCATATACGTTAGGTCCAAGGCTTTTTGGCTGAGGGGATAGCTAGGTAGATGGGGATAACTGAAGGTGGTAGAGACCATGATCTCAGCACAGAAAGACCTGGTTCCTGTTTTTATTTCGCTGTGGTACAAAACGATCACAACACAGCACCAGGCCTCTGCATCACACCCTTCTTTGTGTCGTCTTGTCGGGATGCCACATTCCAACAAAAGGACACAATGTCGTGACACTGCTGCAGAGCAACATCGCAAGACCTCAAATACTATCAGGGGCTCTTTAATTATCCTATGAGCCAGAGCTGTGGGGCAGCCCCCTGAAAACTCAGGAGCACCCCACAGATTCGGGGGAATCAGAAAACTGTATCCAGTGACAATGACTGCCGTGTGCATCAGACTGTATGTGATCGTGTTTACAACCTTTCTAGAGGGACGGGATCGGACTCCATACAACAGCTCTGCGGGATCTCTGCGTTTAACTACGGATGACAACTAAGCCGTCCGGACCTTGGAGCAAAAGTTTCTGTTCAGGCCAAATGCAATGTCACGTGGGGAAAATGTGAGAAGTACTGACTGAGTGCATTTGAAATATGATGGTAACCTGAATCCTTATGTGACTATTGCCAGTGGTGGCCACACGAGGGCGCAATGCAAACTGCTTTTAAGGCCCTTGCTGATTCTCCGGCTCCAAACTGTGAGGGTCCAAACTAGTGAGGTTGCAGCAAAGGCCAGCAGCATGGGATTTTGAATGTCTCCTGGAAACAGGACCAAAATTCTTCACTGCGAGAGAGAGCGGCCCCCGAAACAACGGTGTGCGTAGTTAGTCGAACGGTGGGGTTTGCAGGCCAGTCCTGCCCGAAATCTTCATTTCGTCACTGCTACCCTCTACTGGAGAGAACCTGAACTGTACAACTGTGTGTCTTCTGCCATGCACTGTTAACAGCTTGATGGACGGTCAGCGTTTGCTTTAGTGACAGAGGCCTGCGCTTTGGAAGGAGCTGGAACTGAATTCTATCCCTGCTGCTGCGGATTTTCAGGTTACTCACAACCAGGAAGCTCCCGGATGGCTCCAGCGTGAGTCGCCTTAGGCCTGGCCAGTTCTTAGGGTTGGAGGCGCTATTACCACGGGCGAGAGGGGCTCTGGTTCACGCCAGCCAGGAAACCCTCTCCTCCTTCGGGCTGCGAGTGACAGCCGGTCCCAGCCACTTTGTTCAGGTGCCCTGCAAGGAGAGGGAGACTGCGTGGGCAGATGATAGTCCCCCAGAATGGCTCTGTGCTCAGATGCAGGGCTAGGAGGCTTTGAGCATAAGACGGTACTTTAACCCTGCCCCCTTGTATGTTACGATATGGTCTTTAACGGTATCTCTGCAGATCAGTTGAGAAGCCACAAAATCCAACTTCCAATACAAGGAGAATCTCTTCCCGCAATGGGAAAAAACAAATATCAAAGGGGAGAGAATGCGGGGCAGCAAAGTCCTGGGCAGGAAAGGTGTATGTTTGGAACCTCCTTTCCTTGTAATTATACATGAAGTGCTTGATGACAAGCTTTAGCAGAGAGAAGTCATTCGAAAGTCCTTTGCCTGGCTTCAGGCCAGGTTCAGTGCAATTAGTGAGTGTTCCCCTGGCCAGAAGCAGCTCCATTCAACAATTAAGCCCCCAAATACTTTGTTTGGCTGCTCTTTTATGCATGTACTTTGGGGGCTCATACAATGGCCAAAGCAGCGTGAACTGCATGAAGAGGAAGGAAGGAAGCCACTCTTCCCACCCACCAAGCGAGCTGGCCAAGACTCCAACCCAACAATCACCTCCTCTTTGAACTGCTTTTATTCAATAAATGGCCAATTCCTTTGGGGTTTTAATGTCCGTAAATGAAAAGACGTTTTCTTGCCCGACGTTTTCTGTGCTCCAGTGTCGCCTCGTGCAGAGACACCGGCGGCTCTGACCTCTGCTGTCTATGCTTCCAACGTAGCCATGTGTGTGTTACCCACCCGCCAGAACGTCGGCCTCTTGCTGGGGCTTTCAGAGTGAAATCCTGGCTGAGTTCTATACAGACATCAGGGTCCTTGGCTGAAGGGTGGATAGGCAGAACCAGCCAAGCCACTTAGGTTAAAGGATGTCTTCCAGTCCCCAGAGTAGGGTTTTTATCTTCTATAGCAGCGGCTCTCAACCTTTCCAGACGACGGTACCCTTTTCAAGAGTCTGATTTGTCTTGCGTACCCCGAGTTTCACCTCGTTTAAAAACAACTTGCTTAGAAAATCAGACATGAAAATACAAAAGCGTCCGCGCGCACTGCTACTGAGAAAGTGCTTTCGTTCTCATTTTTACCATATCATTCTAAACTAAATCAACTGGCATATAAATGTTATACTTGCATTTCAGTGTACAGCATACAGAGCGGTATAAACAAGTCATTGTCTGTATGAAAATTTTAGTTTGTACGGAGTTCGCTAGTGCTTTTTATGTAGCCTGTTGTAAAACTAAGCAAATACCTAGATGAGTTGATGGACCTCCTGGAAGAGCTCTGCCTACCCCCAGGGGTATGTGTACCTCTAGCTGAGAACCCCTATTCCATTGGCTAGTGGGGCCTGTATGCACACTACGTCACTGCACCTGATGGCTCTTTTCTCCAACATGCCCCGGTTTGAGCTAGGAGTGTGGTGGGCTGCGGGATTTTGGGAGGCAGGCACCCTTTGCTGCAGGGTAAGGGTTTGCAATGCTTCATTCCCCAGTTCACCCTCTTTGCTCCTGATGGTCCTCAGCGATCAGGAAACCCTGCAGCCCGTGTTTCCAGACTGATCGGGATTGGCCATGTGGCCAAAGTGACCCCTCCGTGGTCTCCCTGAGGCAATAGGGAAACAGAAGGCTCTTCAGAGCTAACCTTGCCAGGCTAGCAAGCGATTTAAGTAGCACTGTCACTAGCAGCAGAGCAGACATTTGTGCGGGTTCAGCTGGGCCCTGAACTTTTCCAGCAAGCTGGCGGGGGATTGTGGACAAGGCTGAGCTGAAAGGGTGGCCGTCCTCCAAATGACGGACCATCAAACTCAGTGTTTTGGTATTGAACTCCAACGCCTAGTAACAAGTTGGAGAAAGGATGTTTTTGTTAAAGAACCAACATCTCCCCGCAACCCTTTTCATAAGGGGGTGAGAGCTCATGCTACAATTCCTCGGAATGGTCCAGGGACGACCAGATTTGATGTTTCTGATATTTCTATGGTTAAATCTTCAGTGGAAAAGAAACGTAGGCGTTTGGGAGGGGAAGACCTTTTCTTTATTCATTGTGGAAAAGGAAAGCAGCCCAATTTCTAAAACATCTATTGCACATCATCTTCAGATCCGTTCCTCTAGTTCAGAGCTCTCAACCTTTCCAGACGACCGTCCCCCTTTCAGGAGTCTGATTTGTCTCACGTACCCCCAAGTTTCACCTCATTTAAAAACTGCTTGCTTACAAAAATCAGATATAAACATACAAAAGTGTCACATCACACTACTACTGAAAAATGGCCGACTTTCTCATTTTTACCATCTAATTATAAAATAAATCAATTGGAATATAAATCTTGTACTTCCATTTCAGTGGATAGTATATAGAGCAGTATAAACAAGTCATTGTCTGTATCAAATTTTAGTTTGTATTGGCTTTGCTAGTGCTTTTTTATGTAGCCTGTTGTAAAACTAGGCAAATATCTGGATGAGTTGCTGTACCCCCTGGAAGACCTTTACGTACTCCCAGGGGTACACATACCCCTGGTTGAGAACCACTGCTCTAGTTTCCTGGTCATTATTATAATTATTTACCATATGTAATTACGGTAGCCCTTAAGAACGCCAGTCATGGAGCAGAACCCCACCATGATAGGCCCGGTATAAACACAGCACAAAAAGTTGGTCCCATTAATTCAAGTAAGGAATGGAGTGTTTCCTTTTATAACAGGAAAACTGAGTAGTTTTATTTTGTAACAGAAAAGGCCTGCCTTCTTTAGTGATTTCATCAGTCTGGGCAGGGCTTTTATGGCCTTGTGGGGTTTTGACTTTTTTTGTGTGTGTGTATCCCTGGCAAAATTCCTGAGTGAGCGGTGATTTTTTTTTAACAGCCCCTATCCATGCTGCCTGCAAGCTGCTCTCTGATTACCGCTCACTTCCTGAAAGGAGACTTTTCAGCAAAGCCTCTCACTCAAGAGCTGCCGACCTCTGACAGAAGAAGGCTATTCTGCTGTGACTTGAGGAAGGACGACACACACGCCCGCAGCCTGGAAAGTTTCTGACACACGCAGGAGGGAGAGAGACGCTTTTGGCTGCGGCTGGGAAAAAGAAGAGACACTGACACACTAGAAGGGGGGAACAGAAGAAAGAGGGGGAAAAGATAGCCAAGGTAATTTGCTTTTTTAATAAAGAAATCTTTGCAGAGCAAACTCTCAGAGGTTGGGCTTGTGGGGGTTACGGGAGGGGGGTTATGCAGATGTTCTTTGAAATCCAAACGGTCTCCGGTTGAAGGAATGAGGCTGAGGAATACTGCATGCTGGAAAAACATTTATGAGAATGAAAACCATGTTCACCCGTCTCCAACATTCAGAGTTTCCATAAAAACTCTGGGTTGTGTTTCAGAGTGGCTGCAAACACCAGGAGTCAGGCATTTGCTCTCGCTTGCTCTCTGTCTCTCCCAAACACACCAGTCAACTGCTTAGACTCTGATTGCATGCTTGTTTGTTCTAACATCGGAGTCCCTTTTGCAAAGCGGCTATGGGGTGAAACTCTCAATTACCAAGCCCCAAAGCTGTAATCACGCTGCAGAATTATATGTTCTTAGCTACCCTGGTTCCTGAGTATAAGCACACATTGCTTTCTCTCTCTCTCTCTCTCTCTGACTTCAGGAGCGCCAAGACTTGCTTTCCCTCCTGTACTATGTGGCTTAAAAACTGTCTGCCCCCAAAAAGCTACAGTGCCGCTAATTTTGTGAGCCAGCATCAGGCATTTGGCAGTTCGGACTGGGTCATATGTTTCTCTGCCTTGATTATATTTTTAAAGGTTTTTTTTTTTTTTTCTCATTTAATCCCCCGGACCATGTTATTTTAAACATCAAGGTAAATGTTAGCGATGGTGAAATGCCAGCAGATTATCTCATTAGGGTTGGTGGAGCTGCGCTATAAATAGGAAGGCGTTTATAAAATAACCTTGGCGATCACGTCCAGCAAAATGAAATCAAGAGAGGCACTGAATGCTGGACTGGTGTGAGCACTGTGGAAGGGCTGCTACCCTCTGACTTTGGCGCCAACTAGGGGTGTGCGGCAAGATTTAAATTTTCAAATTGGGGCCAGAGCTGTTCTCAGCAGCGATTGGGTCCAATATCACAGTGGTTGTAAGCCTTGAGTTTTTCTAATGGCAGCTGATACCGATTTCCATGGGAGAAGACTCGCTATCATCCTCAGACACACCAGCCAGATGGGATTTCTATCCCGGTTTTATCCATTTTTGTCAGTAGGGTTTAGACTTTGACAGCTCAGGGTCTGGCATCAGCTGTGCAGAGGGTCACGAGGGTTCTTGGGGCTCTGTGATTTCTGTTGGTCTTTTGGTTTGGATCCATCATAGAAGCTTGGAAGCTGTGGGAAAGGGACAGGACTTATTGGGCCATCTAGTCAATTTCCCCAGCCGGCGCAAGATTCCTCCCCACCATCTGTTCACCAGTGCTTTTCTTAGTCTAGTTTTAAATGTCTCCATCAGTGACGCTGTCTCTTGGGAGACTGATCCGCTGAATTATAGTTTGCAGTGTTGTTGTTGTATCTATGTTGGTCTCAGCCGGTTCCATGTTTCCACAAAATTATAGACAGGCATCATTTGCTATGGGGTAAGGGGGCAGTTGATCCCCTAAACCTTGTTTTGCCCCTCTGTGACTTTTATAGGTCTATATGCTTGATTATGTCTTCCACCCCCACCCCCACCATGACTTGCAGGACATAATATCACATATAATGTTCTATTTGCTGACACAACTTTGTCCTGCCCCAGAATTTTTCTGAAATGATCCCCTGATCTCGCTGTCAGGAAGAGTTCTTTATATTAAACATACCAAGTGTTTCCTTTGCTCCATCTCATCCAATTATTCTCAGTTATATCCCACTGGCCCTCCCTGTACATTCCTTTCCCCTCCTTGATGTTTAAACCTTCCAGACGCTTATATTTGGTTCTCCAGTCCTACTCACCCTTAGCCATATGGTCAAAATCACATAGATTTTGCGCTTGTGATTTTCTGGGTAAACCAACCCCTTTGCCCAGTTCACAAGGACAAGACAATGGAGGCAGAACACTTGGGCACGGAATGCCCCAAACAAAACCCATGACAAAGAGAGCTGTTAGCTTCAGGGAGGGCTATTGGCTGCCCCAAGTTATACAGATTCCCCCTCCCATACAAGGAATATAAATGTGCTTTAAGCAGCCACACGGAAAAACCAGCAATGCTTGATTTCCGGTACTTAAAGTATAGAGGTCACAGGTGTTGTTTGTTAGTTTAGGCAGCTGGCCACTAGAGGGCAGCACCAAGTGCAAAGAACCCAGGGCCTGTTGGCCATAAGATGGGTCACTGAGCCCCTGACAATGGAGGAATAAAATGCTCCGACGCTCGGGAGGAGTGGGGTGACCCAGAGGGGGAGGGGAGCATTTATTGCCACGGTCAGTCCTGTCTGCCCACCAGGGCAGGAGATGGTGAGCGCTGTGCGGCTCCGAGGCAGCCTCAACCAATGGGGGAGTCTTTTCATTGACTTCAGCAGGAATTGTATTGGGGCCTAGTGAGCAGAGAACATCAGTTAGTGGGATGGTTCCGGCCGTATCTAAAGCTTATCCAACCCCCCCCTTGACTCTGAAAACCTCCATAGACCAGCTCTGAGTTCATTCCAAGCCAGAAATGCCACGGGAAGTGCCTCTCAGCCATTTGTCACTTCCCAGACCAAGCACAGGGGCAGTGCCAATCAGGTTAAAACCCACAGAAAGCGAACCAAAGTCCCTCAACTTTCAGAAAGGTTCAAGGCAGATTTGGAGTTTTATGGCGAAGTTTAGGCTCCGATGTCTGGGTGACGCAGGAACCAGAAAGAGCACAGCTTGACTCTGATTCCGGGCAAGGTTTGCAGGGCAGCTAGTTAGGAAAACCATCTTCTGGTTGGTAAGCCGATCAGATCTGATGTGGAATCATTCCAGCATGAGAAACACCGGGCCATTTTTGGGGTCAGTTTCCAGAGCCGAATCACATTGAAACTGTCTTCAGACCTAATCCAAGGTGTTAATAGTAACTGAGATGAGAAATACTTAGCTCGATGGTATCCCTTTACGATCAGCATAACTTCATTGAAGTTAGTGGAGCTGCTACATCAGTTGACACCAGCTGAGGATCGGACTGTTCTCCAGTGATGCTGGTAGTTTGTTTTTTGGTTTCACTCAGTATGGGCAGTGAAAACAGACTATTCGGCGGCACCGTTTCTAGTCGCTTTCACTTCCTGTTGATTGTCCTAGGCCAATGCTGTCGCTTTTGGGTTTCCAACACTTCTTCACACAATGCACAGTCAACCTGTGGAACTCCTTGCCAGAGGATGTTGTGAAGGCCAAGACTATAACAGGGTTCAAAAAAGAACTAGATAAATTCATGGAGGGTAGGTCCATCAATGGCTATTAGCCAGGGATAGTGTCCCTAGCCTCTCTTTGCCAGAAGCTGGGAATGGACAACAGCAGATGGATCACTTGGTGATTACCTGTTCTGTTCATTCCCTCTGAAGCACCTGGCATTGGCCACTGTCAAAAGACAGGATACTGGGCTAGATGGACCTTTGGTCTGACCCAGGATGGCTGTTCTTCTGTTCCATTTTCAGTTAATTTTTAAAGAAAAAACAAATCACTAACAGGATTCTGCTCCTTTTAGGTTTGCAAAACCCTAATGAATGCAAAACCTACATAGATATTGGTCCTAACATGAGTTGATCTTAGTGCATGCAATACCCAGAGTTTTACCATGCAATGGCACCAGGATTTCACACTTCAGTTGAAACCAGAACAAAAGAGCTAGTTGAATCCCGTCTGGCTATCAGCCCCATATTCCAAAGCGATGAACCGCGGTGTCTCGTCGGTGACTGGGCATAGATAGTCTTTGAGTTGCAGCTACTTCATTAGAAACCTACATGTTTTGGCAAGACAAAGCGTTCTCTGCCGTATCCCAACAAATCTAAATCGTCTGGCTGACATGCGTCCTCCAGGGGAGAGCCCACAGACGGGGGAGAAAGGGACCCTAAAATCTTGGCAGGTGAGAGCCGTCGGAGCTGACTGCTCATGCTCCCATCAGGAGAGGGATTTGGAGCCCAGAGCAAGAGGCAAGAGACATGACCTGCAAACCCTGAGACTCCATGAGATCCATATAGAAGTCAGGGCCCAGCAGTATGACTCACCGTTCCTTCTGCAATGCTTCCTGGGCAACGCTCCTCCTCAGGGCCGTACTGTCGCTGGCTCTCCGGCTGCTCTAAAGTACCTTTCCCCTGCCCTCCAGAAGCTGCTCGGGCCAGGATTAACTCCAGCCTTGATTTCCACTCACCGATCTATTGGGAGTTGAAGAGCGTGGATGTTCCTTCCCTCACGCGCTTCTCTTCCTTCAGCTCCCTCCGTCAGACATGCTCCCCTCATGATGCGTGGGACTTTTAGCCACCATCCGTCTGCATCTGACTTGAATGGTGTAAACCTCGGGGCAGTGACAACGCATGTTTGCACAGGGCCAAGCTAGAAGAAAAATAGTGAGAGTTGCAGGGCCGTGGAGAAGGAAGCCCTCAATCAATCAAGCCCACCCTCAACCAGTGGGGGGACCGGTTCCCCGCAGTGTATTGTCCAGGCCATTTTTAAATGATGCAAACAATGAAAGCAGTGACCAGTTCCCTCCTGTCAGCCTCGCAGATCTCAGCAGTAAGAAGCTTTTCCTACTATTTAGTGTAGATTTTCCTTTGCTTAATTTCATCCCATAGGTCCTAGAGCGGTGATACTCGCTCAGAACCCCCTAACCCCGCCTCTCGGTCCCTCCCTAGTGTTACTTTAGGCAGGTAGCACATCCCAGAATAGTCAGAGATTCTAAGGGCAGAAGGGATGGTTGTGAGCAGTCTGACCTCCTGCATAACACGGGCCATAGGATGTCCCTGAATTAATTTGTGTTTGAGCAGAGCCTACAGTACAGTCTTGATCCAAAAATTGCCAGTGGTGGAGAATCTACAGGTACCCCTGGTAAATTGTTCCAGTGGTTACTTACCCTCCTGTTAAAAACTCTTACCTTATTTCTAGACTTTCTGCTTCCACCCACTGGATCTTGTTATATCTTTGTCTGCTAGATTGTGGAGCCCAGGATCAAAGTTGACTAGACGACCTCCTGAGGTCTCTTCCAACCCTACTATTCCACGATTCTATGATTCTAAGTTCTGTTCGCCAAGCAGGTGTTTATGGACTGGGATCAAGTCACCCCTTAACCGTCTCTTGGTTAAGCTAAATAGATTGAGCTCCTGGAGTCTCTCACTGGAAGGCCGGTTTTCTCATCCTTCGATGATTCCCTGAACCCCCTCCAATTTATCAACATCCTTCTTGAATTATGTCCACCAAAACTGGACATGGTATTTCAGCAGCGGTCACACCAGTGCCAAGAGGTATACTAGGCTTCCTACTCGAGAGTGCCCCATGTATGTATCCAAGGACGGCATTCGCTCTTTTGATCCCTGATGATCCTCCATGACTCCCCAGAGGTCAGAATCGCTGCATCCCAGCACAGTCCCGGGTTTTGAGTGCAGCTGTGCACCCCTTTAACCCGGCTCCACTTGCTACCTTGGAGTGTCACTGTCCAGCATTAAACAACTGCCGCGCTCCACTCCAGAGGGGGCGAAGTGATCGCTGTATGCTGGCGGTTAAAAGACGTAGGGACCTTTTGGGATGACAGGCGCGGTGGAGTTGCAAGGCGTTGCCCTAGCGCTCGTGCGGCGTCCCAGCGTCGGGCTCGGTACTGAAGTTCTTCGTCTGAAGTCAATCAATGGGACTTGTGCTTGAAAGAAGAGATCAAGACTGGCGCTGCGGTGGCGTGGTCACCGTGCCACCCGGTGAGCCTGTGGGCTTGAATCTCCATAGCCCTGCACCCTGTGCAGGTATTAACACCCGTGCCCAGTGGGTGTAGAAGGCTACCATGGTCGTCTGTCTTGCACAGGTGCCAATGGCTGCACAAGGCTCTCGGCAGTGGAGAATCAGGCCATGAGGTTTTGTTTGTAGGAGGAGCAGGGTGGGGGGAGGAGGGGTGTTTCGCTGCCTGTGTATAACCATGAATGCTTCATCCTTTTCCGAGCCTTGACACGCTTATTGCAACCAAAGGAGAGCCAGCGGCACTGCTGGGTTTCGCGGACGCTGCCGGTGGCCAAGGAAGGGGGATGGGGGCAGTAAGAGGAGTGGGAGGGAAGCTGCCTTCACTGACACCCAAGAAGGTGGTGAGTCCATATTTCCTGCCCACCCCGAACCCCATAAACTGTAAGGAGCATAGTGGAGCCATTCACAGTTGCACACAGTGCAGCTTATGTCTGAGGATGGGACGCCAGAGCCGGCGATCCCGCTGAACGGCGAACTATTAAGCAGTCAACGATCCAGTTTATGGGAGCGGGTGCAGGGGCCCCAGAGCTGGTGTGGAGTCCCCAAGTGCCAAACGATCAGTCTGCACCGTTGAACGCTAACGACTGAAGCAGGTGTTTGTGGCTCTGGATCCGGTGGAAATAGGGTTTGCTGATTTTTTTTTTTTTATGGTTGTATCCTGAATCTCTCTTTGTCAGCTGAGACTGTAATAAACACATACATGCATGCACACACACACGTTCCATCTGTCCCATGTTCTCACACACACACACACACACACGTTCCATCTGTCCCATGTTCTCACACACACACACACACACACACATTCCATCTGTCCCATGTTCTCACACACACACACACACACACACACACACACATTCCATCTGTCCCATGTTCTCACACACACACACACACACACACACACACACGTTCCATCTGTCCCATGTTCTCACACACACACGTTCCATCTGTCCCATGTTCTCACACACACACACATACATGGAATCACCGAATCGTAGGACTGGAAGGGACCTCGAGAGGTCAGCTAGTCCAGCCCCCTGCACTCCTGGCAGGACCAAGTATTACATATACACATCAGATAGGCAGGGCTAGATTTTCAAAAGAACTCAGGGTCAAATTTTCAAGTGCTTGGCCCTTATAATTTTGTAGCACACCCAGCACAGGTGGCAGACACGGACACACGGGTAGAGAGATTTTTCTATGTAGATGGAATACATACCTAGTCACACGGGCATGGGAGTGGCAATTACACAGACAGACACATGTAGTTGGTACACACACACACAGACATACATGTGTTTAGGTGGCACACATGCATAGATGGTGCACAAGAATGTAGATGGCGCACATACTTATGCATGGATGACACACGCAGAGATGGCACATATCCATGTACGTGTAGATGGCACAAACGGACGTACACACATGCATAGATGGCACACGTGTGCATAGAGGCATGCACACATGTGGATGGCACACGGACATATAAGTGTCGGTGGCACCTACACATGCACAAGCCGATGTGTTGATGGTCCGCACACTTGTACAAAGGTGGCGTGTGTGTACCCACACTTCAATGGCATGCGCACACGCCGATGGCAGATACGTTCGCTCGGTGACTGCCTGTTCTTTTTTTTTTCTTTTCACTGCCGTTTTGTAACAGCTGAAGCCAGTGAGGAGTGTGGTGGCTGGGGGCCAGCAAGTCTGGGTCACATGGAATGGCTCCAAGCCATTGCATAACTCCTGTCTGAGAGGGGACCTGCCTGGGAACGCTTAGCTTCATCTCCTTAAAGAAAAAGACGTCCCGGGGCCAGTGTCTCCTTCGAGGGCAGGAGCTTCCTGTGTCACTCAGTCCATAGCTGTCTTATCTCAGGCCTAGAGGGTTAATCTGGGTGGTCCAAGGACTAGGGTTCCGACGCTGCCCTGTGAGGCAGGACAGGAGGCACTGCCCCCACGTCTACAGCACCTCCCAGATCAGGCTCTCAACGCACTGTACGAGGGAGCTGGACAAGTAACGTGATCCCCGTGGGACAGATGAGGAAAGCGAGGCACAGACAGGTCAAGCGATGCCTCCAAGATCACAGAGCAGGTCAGTGGCAGAGCAGGGAAGAGATCCCAGGACTCCCTTGCCCCCTGTCCTGGACTCGGCTGCCTCCCGCTAAAATGCGGTGCCTTCTGCCCCAGGCCTGGGGAAATCAAAGCCCTGGTCCCCTGGCTGGAGTTCTCTCCCCAGCGAGGGCTGAGTTCTCAATGACTTCTGCGTTGGCTCCTTGCTTGAGGCTGTGTAGGGAGGGAGGGAAGCGAAGGGTAATTGCGTTCTCTCCTGTGGAGCCCGAACGGGCCTGCAGAGAGCTTAGGAGAACGAACCCAAACGCGCTAAACTCCCCTTGCTGGCCGGCAGCCAGGGCAGCCCCGGAGAGCTGCGCTTGTCCAGCATTGCCCAGCTTGGGAGCACGCAGCTGCAGTTGGGACTCACCAACACCTTTAGGACGCAGCTCAGTATCTTCCTGGAGAGCCAGGAGCGTGCAGGATGCAGGGAGACAGCGGAGCAGGAGCCAAGAGAAATGGGATCTGTTCTGAGGGCTCCATTTCAAAGGCAAGCAGGCAGGTCTTGAGAGGCTTTTTCTAACCCTTCTAGTCCTTATGCCCTCACCTTGGCAGGCAGGAGACTCTTCAGCTCTGAGGCTGCTGGTGTCTCATGCGATCCTTCTTCTGTTTCAGCTCCTTACAGCCCTCCTGCACCCAGAGAGAAACAGATCCCAGCGCAACCAACCAGGCTGTTGTGGCCGGTCCAGGCGCCGTGCCGCCCTCTGGGATGCTCACACTACGCGGTAGAATGGACCAGTGTTGAGCATTACGTGTGCTGGGGGCATTGCTGTTGATTTTATGGGGCAGGCGCTCAGATACTGCCATGATCAGTGTCAGCAGAACCCCCCAGCTAGACAGCCACCTGCAAGGGAAAGGGAAGTGAAGGCGACACCACCACCCAGGGGAGTAGTAGACCCCAGACCGACGTGCATGCCATTCACCTCTGGGGCTGATACTTTGATCTCCCTGATGTGTGAGTGGCAGGCCGGTTGCCTTGTTTCGCCACGCTGGAGCAAACAACTTGCTACATTTGAGGCACGTGAGACCTTCGCAATGAGAGGCAAAGCTACTTGATGGGGTTTGGATTTGGTTAAAAACTCAGAAAAGGGCTCATTTCCCTCAACAAAATAAACTAAAACAAAATTCAATTCAATTTTAAAATTCCCACGTTTTATGAATTTTTCACTTCAAAACAGACCTGTCTGGCTGTGCCTCTCATCCTGCCGAACAGCCAATCGGATTCAGTCGCATGGAGCCGAACGGCCAATCGGATTCAGTCGCATGGAGCCGAACGGCCAATCGGATTCAGTCGCATGGTGCCGAATGGCCAGTTGGAGTCGGTGACTTGGTGGTATTTCAGCATGCGACCAAGCCCAGCAGGACAGCCTGTTTCTCCTTTCAAAGAGCAGAGAACAAAGATACGCAGTTGGTTGATAAGAATGAGTTTGTCACATGTCTGGGAAATTTATGTTTAAAATAATAATCATCCTAATAAAGACAGGCTTGACTAGGGGGTGCAGCCCTTGACGATGGTGTCCTCTCTGTGGTACAGTTTCACTGGTAGCTTAGGGATGCTGTGCAGGTGGGCCATGAGGAACGAATTAAGGGCTGTCTCTGGAGATCCAGCCATGGCCTCCCTTCAGCTACTGCCTGGCAAAGCTAACAGCGGCTCTGGCGTTTGGCTTTCAAGAAATGCCAATCCCCCGTTAAGCAATTTGGAGTTCTCTTCATCACAAATTTCTCAGCTTTCACATTTTATCTGAGTGATCCCTGCAGGTTTTTTCCTTTCATAGGAACACAGAAATCAGGCCAATGGCCCATCTCAGTAGCTTATTTCCATCAGTGGACAAAACTCCAGTCTTCAGAGCTGATAATGAACAATTATGCAATAATCGGTGACACTGGCCTTGGTTACTATATACCCGAGTAGAATAACCCAGACTAGGTTTGGGACCGCACTTTGGGATGACACGGAATTATCCTTCCTTCACCTTTTGACTGGATTGGTCCATACCTGAGCGCCATATTTCAGCAAAGGCTCCAAACCAGAATTGGTAATGAAAGGGGCTGGTTTTCAGAGAGAAGAGATTATGAGAATCTCAGCATGAGTCTATGACTATTTGGATGAACTCTGAACCGCTCCTGCTGCAAGGTCTTTGCTCTGCAGCAGTCCTGGGTCCTTCCTCAGTTCAGGACCTTGTTGACCTACAGTAGCATCTTTCTGGTCTTGGTCAATAACGGTGGTGATAGGAGTGGAGCAGATTGACGGGGCAGCTTGGTTTACGGTGATTGTTTATGATGAGAAATCTTGGAGAAAGGAAACTATCCGTCTGGATGGCATCTGGTACTTATGGCCCTGAGCACCTCAATCTTTCATGCATTGATCTTCTCAGCGCCCCTGTGTTTTGGAGAAGTGCTATTTTACTGAGGTACAGAGAGACTAAGGCTATGTCTACACTCGCACTTTTGTCGGTCAGGGGTGTGAAAAACACACTAACATAAGTTTCACTGACAAAAGCACCGGTGTGAACAGTGTTATGTCGGCAGGAGAGGCTCTCCCACCGACACAGCTACCGCCGCTCATTGGGGGTGGCTTAATTACGCCGGCAGGCGAGCGCTCTCCTGTTGGCATACAGCGGCTACACTGGAGACCTTGCAGAGTTACAGCTGTGCTGCTGTGAGGCCCAGAGTGTAAATATTGCCTGGGTGATTTGCCCAAAGTGACCCAGGAAGTGTGTGACAGAGCAGGGAATTGGAGCCAGGTCCCACAAGTTCCAACCGAGCACCTTAAACCCCTGGAACATCCTCCTCCTTTGGGCTGTGCGCTCCTGATCTAATTATATCGGCCACCCGCACTGGATCTGGGCAACAGACGCGGGGCATTAACTGAGTGCTCTGTGGTTGAGTTCCTCTGGTTTTGAGAGTGTATCCAGCCTGCATGAACTGTTACTGCATTGCGATGGCACAGACAAAGGCCAGGTATTAGTCATTCATTATTTAGCTAAGAGAACAACAGGGTCTGGAAGTTCTGATTCCGGAGCTTTATGTTCTCCTTGTTTTCAGCAGCTGACGCTGCACATCAGGGAAGGTGTGTTGGTGGAAGGGGGATGGGGAGGGGCTGGCAAGAGGGGCTCACAAGTATTTCCTCCCACCGGGGCGTGCTGGAAGCAGAAATCTGCGTTTGTCTTTATTTCTCAAAAAGGGAAAGGGACACCTGAGCTCATAAATTGCAAACGCTGGATGAGAAACCTGGAACCAGCAAGCCCCTGCGCCTTTAAAAGCATTTAAGTTCCTCTCCTCTGCACTAGGAGGCACCTTGAACCTTCTTCTTGGGCCAAATCAGAGCCCATCTGCTTTCTATTACCTTCCCATCCAGCTGCCTCCGGAGCCAAAAAGCCAGGCTTTCAGGGAATTCTGTCTGCAGACCCGATGTTGAAATTAGTAACAGTTGTCCTTTCTGTCTTTCTGTCTTTCTTTCTGTCTTTCTTTCTTTCGAGCCAGGGATCCAAACAGCCGCCTTGTACTCACGCCACAACCCAAGAGTTCACACAGCGAAATCCACCTTGGCACCCGCAGCTGGGAGTGTTAGCTCTCAGGCAGTGCCTGCCAAGTACAATGAATTCCTAGGAAAGGAGCAAATCGGAACCGACCCAAGTGAGGCAGGCACGAGACCCAGAGAGGTCACGCTGTACCCTGGACCTCTTCACTGCTGGACATGGCCCCGCCTCGTAAGAGCCGAAGAGACTGCCACTCCCCCCGTGCACAGATCTGGGGTCTTCCTGCCTGTTTGTGTCTGTGTATTATTGACATCCTGAAAGCTAAAGCTTGACACGAACGTTATGGAAAACTTTATACATATTAAAGAAACTGAGGAGACCGCTGGTCTTCCAGCTTCCCTCCTCCTCTGCTCCTTGTTTTGGGTCTTTCCCTCCCATGATAAAGGGTCATTGGGGGTCTCAGAGGTGGAGGGCTGTGGAAAAGGGGATGCGTTTTCACCACCCTGGGCATGAGGGAATCAACGCTTGGGCCCTTCCCCCCACTGCAGTTCAGGGGAATTTTACAGCTCTAATTCCCAACCTGTGGTGCTAAAAACAGACTTTCCTCCCTGTGGGGTCAAGGGTTGACAGGCTCTCCCTGCTCTGCACCCTCTCCCAGGCTTTGATGCCTTTGGGGATGAGGGCGCTGCTAACATAAATGAGAGGGAGAGGGAGGGAAAGATGGAGGGGAGAGGAGGGAGGTCAGAAGTCATGACCACTGCAGCTCAGGGTCCTGGAGATGTGGAAGAGCGACAGGAAATAATAACCGCTTTGAGGAAGCTGGTTCAACAACGGAAAAACAAGACAAATTAGGAGTGTAAAGCCCAGGGGAAATATATTTCAGCCGAGAGGCTTTCTGTCCAGAAATCTTGGAAGTAGGACAAAGTTTAAGAGCTGGAATCTCAAAGCTTAATAGAGTCTAAAAATGCTGACTTAGGAGAGCCAGACCATGCTGGGCTTTTGCTTCCCTTCTCCCTTGTGCAGTTTCAATCACGCAGCTTTAAGGGGACTCATGATGGACAAGCTCTGAGGTTTTGCGTCAGTTTGGCTGCATGATTACGATTGCTGCTCTCTTAAATTTACTCTCCGTTCCCTGGTACAGCTGGAGGTCGTGTTGTGGTCACTAGGTTGGACGCCGCTACGTCACTGCCTCGTGACCCCACAGCATGGGCCACATCGGCCTTACATTGAGAGGTGGGATAGTCCTGCCTACCAGCCCCCCAGATTTCTCTGTTCTTGGTGACCAGAGTAACCCAAGGTCAAGCTTTGGCCAGCTATTCTTCGGCCATGTACTTACTTCACTGAGGCTATGGCATAATTGGGAGATGATGGTTTCTGCGTAGGATGTGAAGGGCATGGACAATTGTGTTCTATCTGCATACACTTGGCATTTGAACCCAGGGTTTCTAATAGTCTTCTCGACATATGTGAGACGATAAAACCTTGTAGGACGCCTCCAATGAAAACCCAGAACTGAAGATACCCATTACAACTCGGTGGGTTTGGACTGAGAGGAGAGCCTGGTGCCAGGAATACACTTTTCCGCTGTCCATAGCAAAGAAGCGATCATTTAATAACACAACCAGGGTCATCTCTGACCCATACCTGGCCTGCTATTTAAAGGGATACAGAATGTTGATGGCAGTCAGGTGTGGTTGGAATCTTAGCTTCTCATCCACCTTATTTAGAAATGGGAG
Organism: Trachemys scripta elegans; assembly: GCF_013100865.1. Taxonomy (NCBI): domain Eukaryota; kingdom Metazoa; phylum Chordata; order Testudines; family Emydidae; genus Trachemys; species Trachemys scripta. Next base: position 9,780,479 of record NC_048319.1, on the reverse strand, counting down.
GTTAGACACCAGCCTACAGACAGACATACTGGATAGTTGGCCAAGTTTGTGTCAAGCAATCGTTTCTTAATTACTAGCTGGAGTTTGCAAGGCTTTGAGAGGGAAGACATCTACATTCATCCAAGGAGACATAAATTAACCAAGGAGCCCAAGAGTTACCGGCTGTCCTTAATAAGCCAAAAAGGGCATGGGACAAAGTTGCATGCGGTGCCTCTGAGATCTTGCAGTGCTTCCAGGACTTCATCTGATATGAAGAGTCCAAATCCATGGGGACGGAAATGGAATCACGGGTTCTGTATGTGTCCATCAGTATACCTGAGGGGACCTCTTGGATGTGTGTGACCTGATCTGAGATTAACATTCTTTGCAACGAATTTCTTATGCTTCTGTCCCTGGCTGTTCACAGTTTTCGTTATTGACCTTCATGCTTCCTTCCTTTCCGCAAGTCATCTGAGTGCCATGGGTGTCTATGGAGTGATAGGAAGGAGACTTTTGGTACTAAGGTGTCAGTGACAGTGGAAAGTATGTGGTCCAAATGTCTGACCAGATCTCCATGCCGTGGCCACTTATTTGGTGGCCAGTTTCTTTTAGAATGTTCTGAAAGTTGGCTGGCTTCCTGAGTCTGTATGGTCAGACTATTATTGGTAGGGAGAAAGAGCCTGGATGAATTGACTGTCTGACAAGGACTCCCAGGGCCCAAATCCTGGCTAAAGATAAGGTCTAGAGTGTGACTGGCTGAATAGCGAGACAGGAGACTACCCAGGAAAAGCTCCAGGAGGAGAAGGTTGAGATGAAGCTCCGTTCCAGTTTCTCAGAGGAGCTGCTCGGGCATGCACTGAAATCAGGAAGCCTTGGGGACTCCAGCATCGTGCCTGGAGACTATTTCTCTCAGTTCTGCCATGAAATCAATGCTTTTTGGAGATCCCAGACATTGCTGGATTCACCGGCCACGTGAATAGACTCGGGGGACATTGTTCTCTCTCAAGGGAACCTCTCTTGCATGGAGGTGGGATGGGAATGACACAGCCGCCCTGCCCCAGGCTTGTCTTTCTCAGTTGGTAGTGGACAGAGTAACCTGAGAGGACAGGGTGAGCCATTTCAGGGGTTGGGATGTTAGCTAGCCAAGCTGCAGTGATGTACGTCATGGGGAGGGAGGGTCTCAAAGAAACTCACAAATTACAGCAGGCTCTGCACCATCTCCTGTTTTCCCCAGACTCCCTCTAGTGTTCACAGATAGGTACTGCATCATTCCGTCCCTGTCCAATTAGTATTTGACGTAACAAAATATTAACTTTCGTAATGCCTCCAGGAGCCACTTATGGGACTAAACACAAGCTCATGGTATTTAAATTCTTGAATGGTGGAAATACCCCAAGGAAGCTGTATCTTTGGTTTATTTTATCTTTGTAAAGCAAAATTAACTCCCCTAACCTAGAAACGTAAATACAAAACACAAAGCAATTCAGGTTTCTTCCCGTTCCTGCAGAATGCACAACCCTGCTGTGAACTGCAGGCCATTCCCGTTACCCATCACCCGCCATCCTCCTGTTAGCAGAAAAGCTCTTTCTATTTGAATTCACACGTTCGTCTGTACAGCCCATCTTCCTCGGCCTTTTGCCGGAGCATTCACACGCCCTGTCTGTTTTGTGGCATCCCAGTCTGTCCCCACAGATATGGCAGTGACACCCCGAATGCTGCCTGATGCTACAGCGGGACTGATTGGAACTCAGACCCTTTCCTCCACCTGGTGCCTTCCGCTTCCGCTCTGTCCTGTTTCTCTCTCTGGAGGTCTCTGCAGCCAGCCACTTCCGACGCTCAACCCTTGTGCCGCTGTAAAACGTTTCTGCCAGAGCAGCAGCGCTGGGCCTGCATTCGTGGTTTGTTATCAAGAGCTCAGATGGGGCTGGGGCCTGATTCTCCTTTGCCTGGTGCAAAGCCGAGAAAAGGGGGGGGGTCTTGTTTACACGCAGAACGATTTAGACCACGTTGGCAGGGCAAAGGGGCCTCAAAGTGGGGGCAAATGGCAGTTGCCATCACTTGAAGGTCTCTTTACGTGGCCCGAGCGGTATAAGGGATCTCGGTATAGCTGAGCGTTCAGGCAGGTGGGTGCAAATGGGGTACAGTGCCCGTCAGTCAGAAAGGCAGCCACTCTTCACTGGTGGAAATGATGACACAAGGGGCAGGATGCCGGAGAGCAGGCCCCTTGTCTAACGGGGCTTTAACATGCTAGAAAATGACGTGGTTGATCTAATTTATACTCTTCCCACTGCCCACGCCCCTCTTTTCCTTTCCTTCTCTGACACGTTCACTCTTCCCTTCCTGCCCACTCTGCTTTCCCTAGCTTTCCCTGCCTTTTTCTCTCTCTCCGTTTCTCCCCCTCCATTCCCTCTCTCCTTTACTCCGCTTCTCTTTCTCCCGCTCCCTCTCCTCATCCTCTCTTCCGCAGGGGCAATGCCGCCGAGAGCCTTTGATTCTAATTAGCACATGTTGAAGCCATTACGCCGGCCCGGGTACAGCGCACTACAAAGATTCCATCGGCTTCGCTGCTTTGGGGAGAGCACGGAGAGGCTGAGGATGTCTGGGAAAGGACCAAGGACTCCTGTCTCTACATAAGCAGTGGCCCAAAGAGAGACATGTTGGGACAGAGCCCTTTAGGCTGGTACAATGCTCCCTGCGCTGAGACGAGCATCGCTAACCATGGCAACCGCTTGGAGGCTTCTGACGTGGACTCTCATCTTCACCACAGCTGCGTGCGACTCTCCCGGTTACAAATTCCACTCACAAGGTAGGGATTTCCCACGGGGGCGGGGAAGAGGGGCTGGAATTGTGTGCCGAGGGGGGCAGAATCCCTAATGCTGGCTCTAAGCTGGGAAACCCTGCGTGCTAGTCCTGCTGTGCTAGTCCAGTGATTCTCAACCAGGGGTACATGTACCCTGGGGGTACGCAGAGATCTTCCAGGGGGTCCATCAACTCATCTAGAGATCTGCCTCGTTTTACAACAGGCTACTAAAAAGCACTTGCGAAGTCCGTACAAACAAAAATTCCATGCAGACAATGACTTGTTTGTACTGCTCTATGTATGAAATGTAAGTACAATATTTATATTCCAATCCATTTATTTTATAATGAACGGGTAAAAATGAGAGAGTCAGCAATCCCTCAGTGATAGCCTGCTGTGACACTTGTATTTTTAGGTCTGATTTTGTAGGCAAGTAGATTTGAAGTGAGGTGCAACGTGGGGGTACACAAGACAAATCAGACTCCTGAAAGGGGAACAGTCGTCTGGAAAAGTTGAGAGCCGCTGTGCTAGGGAACCCCTGGACCCACCCCTAAAGTAGGGGAACCCCTAGAACTGGCTCTGTTAGGCCTGTAGCCCAGTTATAGACCCCTGTCTTTCCGTGAAAAAGAGAGATGCTTTTGTTGTGGGATTTAATGCTCCTTGATTTTAGGCAGTGCTTAGCCGGCAAACTGATAAGGGTTGTATGAAGCCCCAGGATGACAGCTAGGAAGAGCAGGAGGGAGCTGCCTGTTAGCAAGCGGGATGAGGACGCTCGCATTGCACTTCAGTGGAGTGGAGCATCCCAGTAGGAGTAAGAGCTTCATCGCGAAGAGCCTTATGAAAAGGGAGACGCGTGTGTATGTGCATATTGACACGTGTGGGTTTGCAGGCATGTCTCTGTGTGTGCATGTCTGTATATGTCTGTACATGTATAGGTCTGTGTCTGTGCAGATAGCTGTGATTTTATGGGCTTGCGTGTGGGTGGGCGGGGTATCCGTCTGTGTTCTTTTGGGAACATGTGCGTGTCATCTGGCGATGAATCTATGAATGCATTTCTGAGTTAGTGTGTGGTATTGCCGGCTGGTTGTGTCTGTCGGTCTGTATGCAGGGTGCATGGGTTTAGATGAACTTGTGCAGGTGGTTGGATTATGCTAGGGTGACCAGATGTCCCGATTTTATAGGGACAGTCCCGATTTTGGGGTCTTTTTCTTATATGGGCTCTTATTATCCCCTCCCCCACTCCCGTCCCGATTTTTCACATTTGCTGTCTGGTCATCCTAGATTATGCCCAGGGAACTGTACGCACTCAGGGTGATGGGACTAGCTGCAGTCGGGCTAAATTCAATGCTGTATTAAGGCCCCTTGCACACACGCCTAATGCCATCAGGCTGTGGTCTGCTTGTTACATAGAGTTCTAACGGAGAAAGGACAAAGCCACAAAACTATTCTGGGTTCTGAATACGGTCCGAGTGCCACATCTGTGCTCCAAATCCGTGGGACGGCCTCCTCTAGCTGCAGCCCGAGCAGGGGTAAACTAAGAGGTGACTGAAAGCAGAACCACCACCGACGCTGTGCAGTTCAGAGTTTTATAGAGGCAGAAAAGACATTTAATCGGAAACAAACACAGTTCCTGGGGCTTTTAGCCAAAGGCTCTGGCAATTCCTCTTCTGAATGTTCTGGGCTTCTTCCATCAGTGAGTTCACACCTCGCTCCAGCTGCATTACCCTATTCACTGCGCTAAATAAACGCCAGTGAAAACTTAACTACCCCACGCAGTTCTGCCAAAGCACCTCGGTCCTCACCTGGAACAGCTCTGCGGCCAAGCCTTGACCCCCCACTCAGTTCTGTCAAATCTACAGTGCCTCCTGCTGCTCCAGTCCTGGGATCCGGTGCCGTTCATCCAGCGCACCCAGGGCCGGCCCACAGCATTTTGGCACCTGAGGCGGGGAGCTCAAATGAGGCTCCCTCGCTTGGGCCAAAACTTTGAAAGGTCTCAATTCTGCCTTCTTCCTGTTCTACTCCTCTCATGGTACCGCTCTGCTACCTACCCCAATAAAGGAGAACGAACAACTTAAAATGCCTTGTTCAGAGGGGGGATAGCTCAGTGGTTTGAGCATTGGCCTGCTAAACCCAGGGTTATGAGCTCAATCCTTGAGGGGGCCACTTAGGGATCTGAGGTAAAATCAGTACTTGGTCCTGCTAGTGAAGGCAGGGGGCTGGAGTCGATGACCTTTCAGGGTCCCTTCCAGTTCTATGAAATGGGTATATCTCCATATACTTGTTATTTATTTAAAAATTTTAAGTAACACTTACGTTTGCTGTTCAGCTATTTGGAAGTTAACTTTTCTTATCTGCATAAGCAGCAGAGAGTCCTGTGGCACAGTATAGACTACCAGACGTATTGGAGCATGAGCTTTCGTGGGTGAATACCCCTTCGTCCGACACAAAGTGAGTATTCACCCACGAAAGCTTATGCTCCAATACGTCTGTTAGTCTATAAGGTGCCACAGGACTCTTTGCTGCTTTTACAGATCCAGACTAACACGGCTACCCCTTTGATACTTGACACCTTGTCTGCATAGTAAACACTGGCATTTTTATCTGTTTGAATAATCAAAGTGGTGCTTTTCATGCCTTCTTGGTTGCAAAGATTTGAACTGCTTCCTGAAGGTCCACAGCCTGGGCCAGCTCATGCTCTACTGAGATGGTTGCAAGGCCGACCAGCCTCTCCTGTGTCATTGTGGAGCGTAAATGTGTTTTTATTAACTTCAGCTTGGAGAAGCTGCGTTCTCCACTGGCAACTGTTACAGGAAGTGTTAGAAGTATGTGCAGAGCAACAAAGGCATTTGGAAAGAGGGTGGTCATCTTATCTGTGCACATATATTCCAGGACAGCCTTTGGAGTTGATCCTGCTGAAATGTATCTTGAAAGGGTTTTCAGTTCATCACCTAAATCACTCACATCAATATCGTGCATGTCATCATGTGTCAACACTGTCTCTAGTGCCCTGCATTGCTGGTGTATGTCTTCTTCAGGTATAGCGAGGAGTTTTGCAATATCATACAACATCCCAAATATACTGCTGTGTTCCTTGAGCTGCATGAAACGTTCTTCAACTGACTGAATTGCACAATCTAGCACCTGGTTAAAGAATTCAATTTTGAATTGTTGTTTGGGGTCTCTTATGGGATTATCCCGTGCCTTGTAATCAAAATGTCTTCTTCTTCGGTGACTCTTGTATTCTTGAATGGGTGGGAAAACAGCTGCAGTGTGAAGTTCCTCTGCCAACTTCTGTGCACTTTTCAGAACGTTTTGAAATCCCTCATCTGACCGGTAAGACTGTAGGTATGACTTTGCTTTGTCCAGTTGTTCCATTGCCCCAGATACATCAGGGTCAACACCTTGGAGTCTCTTGCTTACAACATTTATTTCAAACAGTATGTCATGCCACAACACTAAGCCGCACAGAAATGTGAAGTTATGTATGTTTCTGGTGATTCCGTTTCCCTCTGCCACTGTTCTCCCACGAACAGTTCCTGTCATAGCATTATCCTCCATAATGGCAACTATGGCATCATCTATCTGCCCATTTGTCAGGAGAGATTTTGGTACCTTGTAAGAAGGAAACACGGATAGTGACCTGGCTGGAGGATCAAGTCATGAAGAGGAGTTGGGGGTTGGACTAGATGACCTCTTGAGGTCCCTTCCAACCCTGATATTCTATGATTCTATGAGGAGGTTGCAGCGCCCGGAGAGAAAGAGGGGCCCCAGAGAGACAGAAAGAGTGAGAGCGGCAGCAGGGGAAGGCAGCAAGCTGCAGAAGTGTGAATGTTGTCAGATGCTACCGGTGTGGTGCTCTGCTTTCTCCTGTTGACATCACTCGGCTGCGTGCGTGTGTTCCCTCTGTGTGCTGCCCCAGCTCTGCAGATAGCTGACACAGCAAACCCGACGAGAACCCCCAATGACCACAGAGTCTAGTAAAATGCAAAGTCATGTCGAGTAGGTTTATTGCAACCTCGGACACAATTGCAGTTCCCCGTAGATTACTTAGTCTACCGGGCATACTACTAATAGATGCCTCTTGGCAATGGACCCGGCTCAGTCAGTGGTGGGACTTTCCACTGCCCCCTCGGCCGGACAAAGACACCACCCCAGGGATACATTCTTATACACAGGTACAAACAAGTTACACATCACTCCTGACATATTGAGGTACAACCCCTCTACGTAGTAAGGTGCCACCTCTCACCTTGTACATGTTGGTTCGATCAAAACAACTCTATTTTACCCTTTTGCCCCTGTCATTGGGATGGGTCGGCCTGTTCCATGTTATCTGTGGAATGTTCCGGTATAGTGTATGTTCTGATAGCTGGTGTCCAGTACCTTTTAGTATGTCTCTTTTTGCAGCATCAGCCCTTTCCTTGCCATCTTCTGTGAGCAGGGCCTACCTCTGGCTCACAGTTTAACTTTGCTTTATGTTAGCGAAGTCTTGACCATTTCTTTAGTTCGGGCCTTAGGCCTCATACCGGGCCTCTGATACCAAGGTTTATATCTCAGGGCCTCCTCTTACTACAGGGGGCCTCAGGCCTGGAAAGCGCTAACCCCAGAGCAGCCAAGCAGAGGCACCACCTGCAATGACACTCCCCATTTGGCAGATGTGGAAGCTGAGGCACAGAGCAATTAAAAACCAACATTTGCAGAAGCCTGTGTGATGTGTCCAAGGCTGCTCAGTTAGTTAGCATCCAAGTAGGATTAGAACTCAGGACTTCTTGGCTCAGGGTTGTGTGTTTTTCTACAAGATGTGCTCTAGTTTAAGCAGGAATTATTTCTGAGCAGTTCTCTGGCCAGTGTTACACATGGGGTCAGACTAGATGATCAGATTGGGCCCTTCTGGCCTTGGACTCTATAATATCCCTGTGCTCCAGTCACTAGAGCACACTGCCTTTTATTATAGGTGGGACCCCCGTGTAAATGCATTTAACCTGCACTCCCAACTGTGGAACATTATTCTGGTATGATTTTGCTGTGCTAGGCATGGTGCCAGAGCAGTAATCTGATATGATCCCGGTTTAGAGCAATCCAAGCTGCTGCCCATATGGTGAGGAAGGGAAAATGCATGGGATAGACGTCCACCAATTTATGGTACCACGGACAGTTCCTGTCACTTCTGCAAACTAGAGGTGGATTGGGGGGCCCAGCTGTTCAGATGCAATCCAACCCATCAGTGGAGGTGTGTAGATCAATGTCTGTCAAAGGGAGCCAGAATATGATGGGAATAGGCACTATGTTACTTCTGTGTTTGTCACCCCTGTGACTGCTACTGGAATGCTGTGTGCAGTTCTGGTGTCCACGATTCAAAAAGGATGTTGATGAATTGGGAAGGGTTCAGAGAAGAGCCACGAAAATGATTAAAGGCCTGGAAAACATGCCTCATGATGATAGACTCAAGGAACTCGATCTATTTAGCTTCTCAAACAGAAGGTTAAGGGGTAACTTGATCCCAGTCTCTTAGTCCCGACACACAATGAACATTCTAGCAGACAAAGGTATAACGAGATCTGATGGCTAGAAGTTGAAGGTAGACACATTCAGGATTAGATCATTTATGGACAGACTAGAGAGGAGTGAGGTGAGAGGCAGGGAGGCCAGGATCGGGGACTGCAGTAGTCAGGGTGTGAGGTGGTGAAAGCCGTTCTGTGGGAGTGTGGAGGAATGGAAGCCCTAGAGACAGAAATGGCAGGATTTAGTGGCAGTGTTGGTGTGAGCAGAGGAAAATATAAAGCAGTGGGAGATGACTTGAGAGACATCACATGCACAGATGAACATGATATGTTGGGGAAGAGTCAACACAACTTTTGTAAAGGGAAATCATGCCTCACCAGTCTATTAGAATTCTTAGATAGAGTCAACAAGCATGTGTACAAGGGTGATCCAGTGGATATGATGTACTTGAACTTTCAGAAAGCCTTTGGCAAGGTCCCACGCCAAAGCCTCTTAAGCAAAGTAACCAGTCATGGGATAAGAGGGAAGGATCTCTCATGGATCAATAACTGGCTAAAAGATAAGAAAGAAAGGGGTAGGAACAAATGGTCAGTTTTCACAATCGAGAGAGATAAATAGTGCTGTCCCTCCAGGATCTGTACTGGGACCAGTGCTTTTCACCACATTCATAAATGATCTGGAAAATGAGGTGAACAGTGAGGTGGCAAAATATACAATGATACAGAACTCCTTAAGAGAGTTAAGTCCAAAGCTGATTGCAAAGATTACAAAGGGATCTCACTAACCTGGGTGATGGGACAACAAATTGGCAGATGAAATTCAGTGTTGACAAATGCAAAGTAATGCGCATTGGAAAATATAATCCCCACTACGCGTACAAAATGATGGGGTCTAAATTAGTTGTTATCACTCAAGAAAGAGATCTTGGAGTGAACATGGCTAGATCTGTGAAAATATCTGCTCAATGTGCAGCGGCAGTCTAAAAAACCGACAGAATGTTAGAGACCATTAGGAAAAGGATGGATAATAAGACAGAAAATATCATAATGCCACTATATAAATCCATGGTACGCCCACGCCTTGAGTATTGTGTCTAGTTCTGGTTGTCCCATCTCAAAAAAGGACTATTAGAATTGGAAAAGAGGCAAAGAAGGGCAACAAAAATGATTAAGGGTATGGAACCACTTCCATATGAGGAGAGATTAAAAAGACTGGGACAGTTCAGTTTAGAAAAGAGGCAACTAAGGGGGGAATATGAGAGAGGTCTATAAAATCATGACTGGTGTGGAGAAAGTAAATAAGGAAGTATTATTTACCCCTTCACATAACACAAGAATATGGGGTCACCCAATTAAATTAATAGGCAGCTGGTTTAAAATAAATAAAAGGAAGTGTTTCTTCACACAGCACACAGTCAACCTGTGGAACTCCTTGCCAGGGGATGTTGTGAAGGCCAAAAGTATAACTGGGTTCAAAAAAGAACTAGATAAGTTCCTGGAGAATAGGTCCATCAATGGCTATTAGCCAGGATGGGCAGGGACACAGCCCCATGCTCTGGATGGGCCCTAAACCTCCGACTGCCGGATGCTGGGCCTGGACGACAGAGGATGGATCACTTGATAATTGCTGTTTTGTTCGTTCCCTCTGAAGCACCTGGCACCGGCCACTGTCAGAAGACTGGATACGGGGCTAGCTGGACCATTGGTCTGACCCAGTACTGCCATTCTGTGTAGCCGAGCTGACTCAAGGCATGGGGTCCCAGAGCAGCCTGAGTTTTGGGGGCTGGAGGGCATGTTTCTCACCCATCCATTATGAAATGTGTGAATGGGCTGCTGCCGGGGCTTGTCTCTGCTGTGGTAACAAGGCCAGGGAAGCTGTGGCTTCCTTTTATCCCATAATCCCAGGCGACCATGCGGCGGTACGAGGTGCAGGAACCGAGACAAGGTCCTGGGCTCTCTGGAACGAAGGACACCACTTGGTAGGAAGCTCCTTCCTGCCTCCCCCTTCCCCTGTCACGCTCCCTCTCTTCCCCTCCTCGGGCCGCCTCGGCTCCCTCTTTCCAGCCCCCCTTCACCTCTTTCCGTCTCCTCCTTGCTGTCTCCCTTCCTCCCTGACACTCCCACTCTGTGTCTCCTGCTTCCTCTCTGTCCCTGTCCATCCCTGCACCCCCTCACGCTCCCTTGCAGATGCATTTCCCCTCCCTAGGTCGGAGAGGAGACCTAGAATGGGGTCTGAGCAAGTTCCTGACGTCCATCCCGAACATCTCAGCAGGTTCTGTTCCCCCAGGGCTTAGTATGGTCTCTCTCTAGGAATGCGGTCGCTGCTAGAGAGCTTGCGGGAAACAGCAGGCGCCTTATCACCTGTGCAAACCCCTTTGGGACAGATGGGCACAATTCTACGGATGTCACGCCAAGGTCTATTAATACAGCATGAGTGGCTGCAAGGAGAGAGAGAACAGGACTGGATTTTCTGGAAGGAACGAGGCTGGCTAAGGGCCAGACAGGCTAGTTCTCCTGCAACGCTAGGTAACAGAAGTGGAGGGGCCCTGTAATGCCAATGGGTGGGGGAGCCTCTGTAGTCCCCCGGGATAGGAGGGAACAGGGGAGCCCCTGTACTGGAGCGGGGCAGGAAAGTGGGGGAGCCCCTGAAGTGAAGCAGGCCGGGGGAGCATGGGAGCCCCTTACTGGAGCAGAGTAGGGGGAGCCCCCGTAATACTCTAGGGAAGGGAGAAACACAGGAGCAGGGCCCAGGGGCAGATGTATCTAGAGTTGCGAAACCATTTTCCAACAGAAGTGCAGTCTGTGAATTGACAATACCCCTTTAAGATCGAGCACCCGACAGCTGATCGCTATTAAGCAGGGCTAGATTCCAACCGGTGGCCTACAGCAGAGAGGCTCTGTGGCCGATTCCCAGCCCCCAGCATTCTCCAGCCCTCGTTCATGGGGAGCTTTTGGATTGGATTGGATTGCCTTGCTGGGTGTGAGCGTGTCGGGCCAGCCCATGAAATCAGTTCTCTCCCAGGAACTGGGGGGCAGGTGGAGATCCCTCTCCTGACACCTGCCAGTTCCACTTCTGTCGCTGCGTGAATCTCGGGGATATAAGAGTAACTTTGCCCCTCTTCTAGCTGAGGACCTCAAAGCACTTCCCACACATTAATAAACCCTCATAGCCCCCTATCAGGCAAGCTGTAATTTTATCCCCACTTTACAGGCTGATAGATAGAACCTCTGTGTGTGTCTGTCTGTCTGTCTGTCTTCGGTACAGTAGATTGTAAGCTCTTCGGGGCAGGGCTGTCCTTTTGTTCTGTGTTTGTACAACAATTAGCACAGTGCGTGCTGGTCTTTGACGGCCTCCTAGACGCAATAGTAATACATAGCCCCCTATCTAACCACCTCACAATCTTTAATGTAGTTATCCTCACAACCCTCCTGCAAGGTACAGCGATGCCGTTATCCCTATTTTATTAATAGGAAACTGAGGCACAGTGTGGCTAAGTGACTTGCCCACGGTCACACAGGGAGTCTGTGTCGAACCAGGGACTTGAAGCTGGCTCTCTCACTGCCTAAGCTAATGCTTTAGCCACTGGACAATGCCACCTCTCTGTTCTGGGATTAGCTGCACACAGCAAGCCGGTGGCAGAGAGCCCTGCTCCTGGCTCCCAGCCCCATGCTCTCACCACTAGATGCACAAGCTCCCTCCCTAGCCAGGCTTCCTTCTGCCCATGTGGCAGGCTGGAGAGGACAGAAAGAAAAACAAAATGCTTCCGGTAGCAGCAAGTTTTTGCAGGCTTCCAGTCATTCCTTAAGTGGAAATAGCTTTTCCTGTTTGCCCGGCTGCATCGCACCAGATGTGGTCTGATGTGGGGGAAGCCGAGGCAGAAGGAGTGAAAATAAAACCATCGCTTCTGGTTGGTCAGGCCAAGGAATAGGTGCCAGAGGTGTTTATGGTTTGGACGGTCCGGACGTAACCCCTAGACCCAGCCAGTAGGAAGGATTGCTCCATTAGCAGTAGCCGAAGAAACCACTCTGTCAAGAGCCCACGCTGGAAAATGCATTCGAAGGAAAGTAAACGTTCCAGAGCTGGGCATGTGGTGACAGCGTAATTTGGAGTCTAGATTTATGATGGCGTTGAAGATGGGCATTGTGGAACCAGGCAAAATGCAGCCATCTCAGGGCAGCCTGGCTTCTCCCCGGTTGCTTAGAAAGCAACAAGAAAACCCGTACAGCAAATCCCTTGGACAAAATGGGCAGGTGAGTCCAATAGGGTAGAACTTCTCCTGGTCCATGCCATGAATAGCTCATGCTTCGGGGTATAAGTCAGCCTCTAGCTACTGGGGGTTAGGAGGACATGCCCTGCGGGTAGATTACCCCATGACTGGATACTGGGCTCGCTAGAGCTCAGGTCTGAATCACTCTGGCAATTCCTGTGATGGTTTGTTAGTTGCACAAGAAGTTTCTCTAGAGCAGTGTTTTCCAAACTGTGGGTCATACTGCCGAGGGAGCTGGGGGGGCTCATGAAACGTGAAAGAGCATCAGGAGGTCATGAGATGTGCGTGCTGCATTGCGAGGGGCAGCTGCTTGCCCCGCCCCAACTGTCCGGCACCGCCTGGTTGTGCCACACGTGGGTTGGCACCGCAAGGTGGCAGCAGCCAGCAGGGATGGGGCTTGTAGCCACTGCTATGCCAATCTCTTGAGCAGGGGGAAGGCAGCCCACCTAAGCCAAGCCCAAGGGGATCAGAAGACAACCTGGCCCAACTAGGGCGATTCGTTGGATGGGAATAAGGGGAAACCGTGTGAAAAATCCAGGACAACATTTCATTTTAAGGGACGTTTTAGGGAAACCCTATTTCCTTGAGCACAGTATGGATTTGTCACTCAAATGTACATTTCTACTGCCCTCAAGTACATCATGCAATTATCATACGCTTCACTTTCATCTTTAGAATGGAATCCGCCATGATCAGTTTTGATACATTTCAATACATCTTAAAATAAGGGACTAGTGGTTACCTAGATGCAACCCAAACCCAACATGCATAGTCTGGTCCCATTGAGTCCCGGCTGGGTTGCGGGGCTCTGTCTCAGACCCTGGGGCCTGGTTAACACAGGTGAGCCCAGAGGGGGTCGTGGCATTGAAAAGTTTGGGAACCACGGCACTAAAAGTTACATGGAGCCAATCTCTTTGATGGAGAAAGGTGTCGTGTTCCCCTACAAGTGCAGTCAGACGTGTAGGACTGGGACCTTGTTAGAGCACATACGCTAAGTGGGGTTGGACTGTTTTCAGAGACTGAAGCAGCGGAGGAGGAGGTGATAGAAGAAGTTGATAAGTTAAAGTGCAACAAGTGGCTGAAGTGGCAGAAGTGCCTAGTGGGGAGGGTACTGGCCGGGGTAGGTTCTATTCTTGATTGTGCCACTAGCCCGTTGTGTGATCTTGAACTCTGGTTTCCCTCCCCTTTGTCTCTCTTATTTTGATTGTAAGATTTTCAAGGCAGGGACTCTGAACAGGGTTTTGAACCATGCCTATCACAACGGGGTCCTGGTCTCTCTTGGTGCTACCATCACATAAATGATAATAATTATAATTAATAGCAATGAGTCATCAGGACCAGAGGGTACATCCCAAAGTTCTGAAGGAACCTGACTGCTGAGTTGCTAACAAAAAAGCACAATCACTTATCAAAATCGATGGCTATGCTGAAGGACTAGCACAACTACTGTCCCCCTTTCAGGAGTCTGATTTGTCTTGCGTACCCCCAAGTTACAGCTCACTTACAAACGACTTGCTTCCAAAATCAGGCATAAAAAGACAGACGTGTCATAGCACGCTATTACCGAAAAAAATGGCTGACTTTCACATTTTTACCATATAATTATAAAATAAATCAATTGGAATATAAATATTGTACTTACATTTCAGTGGATAGTATATAGAGCAGTATAAACAAGTCATTGTCTGTATGAAATTTTAGTTTGTACTGACTTTGCTAGTGCTTTTTAAGTAGTCTGTTGTAAAATAAGGGAAATATCTGGAGTTGTCTTCCAGGGGGTCCATCCTCTGCCTACCCCCAGGGGTATGTGTACCCCTGGTTGAGAACCACTGGACTAGAAGGTAGTTATTGTCATATCTATCCTTTAAAAGTTGATCATGAAAATTGTAGAGTAGCCCTCTTTTCTTCAGTACCAGACTGTAGACAGTCAATGATTGTTTGGTCAAGGAGTGTGTTTCCTTTCCTCTTCTCAACATAAGGCTCTGGGTTTATGACTTCATTCACTAAACCATTAGTGCACCCTCTGTGCTTTAGTGCACAGTTGTGAGACCTTCCCTCTAGGACAGTAATTCTCAGCGTTTACTGTTCTGGGACCCCCTTTCCCATCCCCGGACCCCTGTTCCCTCTAGCAGGGAACCCCGGCCCATACAGCAATATGGGAAAGGCAGCAGGGTGATTGCAATCCCTTGACACCTTTTTGCAAGCCCAGAGCCCAAGGAAATGAACCCCTGATCTAAGAATTTCAGAACTAAATAGCTGTAATTTGCCAAAAGAGCATGTGGCTCTCTCCAAGGGCAGCACACTCAAATGAGTTAATCCTAGAAGACAGATGGGAAAAGCCCTCTATGGTCCTTCAGTCCATCCCCTGGCCAGAGCATAGGAGGTTCCTCACAGCGGGCCTTTGTTCAGTCTAGTTTAAATCACGCAAACAATCAGGCTTCCATCCTTGCCCTGGGGAGACTGCTCTGCAGGCTAATACAACTAAACTGTAAGGAAAATTGGCCCAGTTTACTTTGCTCGGTTTTAGCCTCTTGTTCCTAAGGGTTGTTACTCCCCCTCTGGTATTTACACCTTTCAGGAGCTTGTAGATAGTTGTCGCCTTCTTCCAGCCTCGTGGTCGCTGTCTGGATTAGCTCTGCCTAGCTAGTGCTTTTTATCTCTCCTTGCCAATCAATCCTCCCGGTCCGCCTTCAGCTTTCCAGCTTACCTGGCTCCCATTCCTGTGGTGTCTGAATACCTGGCAATTTGTAACATATTTATCCTCACAGTGCCCCTCTGATGTAGGGAATTGTCCCCATTTTAGAGATGAGAAACTGAGGCATAGAGAGACTAAGTGACTTGTACACACTAGCACTGACTTTGGTATAACGTAAGTCGCTCAGGGGTGTGGAAAAGCCGCCCCCCGAGCGACGTAAGTTACTCCGACCTAAGCGCCGGTGTGGACAGCGCAACGTCGGCAGGAGAAGCTCTCCCACTGACAGAGCTACCGTTGCTCGGGGAGGTGGAGTCATGATGCCGAGGGGAGAGAGCTCACCCGTCAGCATACAGCGTCTGTACTGGCAGCAGCTTCATCGGCACTGCTGCAGCGATTCTAGCGTAGAGGAGCCTGAAGTGACTTGCCCAAGGTCTCTCGGGAATCTGTGGCAGAGCAGGGGATTCAGGTATCCTGCGTCTCAGGCTTGTGCCCTAACCACTCAACCATCCTTCCTGCCTCCACTGGGCCATCCTGGGTGCAGTACTTAGCTGCAATCTTACCAAAGCTCTATAGAGAAGGATGGTCCTCTCCCTGCTTTTGACATGCCCCTGTAGCTGAGAATTGTGTTGGCTTTTACTATGCCCCGGGTCTCCTGGCCTCCCTGTTTCTCCAGAACGTGACTGTCACTGCGTTTGCTTTGCCCTCCAGAGGAGTTCCTCTCCAGCCTCGATCACTATGAAATCGCTTTCCCCATCCAAGTGGACCAAAACGGGGACTTCCTCACCTTCGACATGAGAAGCCAGCTGAAGCGGCGCTCCCGACGCAGCCTGGGCTCCCTGTCCTACGAGGCCGCTGAGCGGCGGCTCTTCTACAAGGTCTCCGCCCACCGCACCCAGTTCCTCCTCAACCTGACCCTGCACTCCAACCTGCTGGCCGAGCACTTCACGGTGGAGTACTGGAAGCGGGACGGGGTGGACTGGCAGCACGACTTCCACGAGGACTGCCACTACGCGGGCCACTTGCAAGATCAGTACCTGAACTCCAAAGTCGCCATCAGCAACTGCAACGGACTGGTGAGCTTCCAAAGGGATCGTAAGACAGGCCCTCCCAGTTTGCCCAGCCGAGGGTGGTAAAAATAATTAGGGCTGCCCATAAAATGGAGCAGATTGCAGCTTCCCTGATCTTCGTTACAGAGGTGCAACCTTCTAAGGTGACTGGTCCCAGCATTCAGTGCTCCATTGTGATATGCATTGGTCCTGCTTTGAGCAGGGGGTTGGACTAGATGACCTCTTGAGGTCCCTTCCAACTCTGATATTCTATGATTCTATGGCCAAGCGGGCAGAGCTGAGATGGGACATTGCATGCTGGGATCCATCGTCTCCATTGGCCGTAACTCACTCTCTTAAAGCTGAGGGTGACCAAAAGCTAGTCGAAGTCCCATGGAAGCCAGTCAGTTTCCATTGACATCAATTGGCCTGGGATAGGGAGGATAGGGAGGGGGCAGGACTCTCAGAGACAAGCCCTCAGAAAGCAAGATGCTTATCCGGACTGTGTAGTTAATAAATTGTCCTTAGACATTGCCACCCAGTTGTGTTTAAACCGCTGGGGGAAAAGAATTGCCTAGTGATGCCAGACGGCTGGATTGCAAACCTTGCATCGCTCTGCCCTGGCAATGCCTTAATGAGAGATGAGGTAGTGCTGTCACATTGTGACATTAACCTTGCCAGGCGGGGATGCAGGGTGTCGTCTGAGTCACAGAGAGGATATATTGTGCTTATGCTGTGAGACTGTCCAGTATCCCTAGTGCCTCCTGCATGGACGAGGGCGGAGTCCAGCATCTCACTGGTCATATTAGCATTTACTTTGTCACCTTCTGCTTCCCCTTGATGGCAGGTGTGGTATCTCTGGGGCTTCCCCATACATGGGGCTTGGTGCTGCCTCCAGAGAATAGCTTGCCAAGTATGATACCCTGTTGCCCCCCAGAGAGAGGGATGGAGCAAACATACTCCGGAGTGGGGTAAACATACGTAGGAATCGAGTCGGTGGCCCAGATCCTCCTTTATGCCAAGGCCCTTCGGGCAACGTAAAAGGGCATTAACATGGGCATGAATTTACACCGCCTTTAATGCAGCTTTACGTTGCCATTTAAAAGGCCCTAATGTAACGAGAATCTGGCTCGTTATGTCAAGGATCCGTTTACCATGTTTCCACCCCACCCCCGGCACCAGGATGCATCCTGGATCCCCCCGCCTCCCCAGATTGCTGTGTCAGAGTGGGTTCTCCATGCATCTGAGGGTAAGCGCTCCAGTGATGTCCTAGTGGATTTTCTAGGACTCAGAGGGTGAGCTGGTGGGTGCATTGGACACTGCTGGCTCATAAGGGATCTGGTATCAATGCCTTTCCCACAGCGGCCCACACATCCCAGGACACCTGATGGCCAGACAGTACTTTGACCAAGCCCAGAACATCCCAGGGGAATGGATGGGGGATGGAGAGATCCCAATGACAGACGAACGCCCAACCCCACTTGGGAGGGTGCAACAGGGCGGGAAATAAACCCTCCGCAAGCCCAGAAATCTCCCCATTACCTGAGCGAAGTCCCGCTGTCCTGGGGAGCTTATGGACATCAGTGTGGGGGATGGGGAAAGGGAGTCCAGGTGCTTGGGTGGGGGGAGTCTGGCAACGTCCAAGCTGCGCCCAGCCACCTCGCAGGGCAGCCTTCTGGGGAGCTGACCGCATCAGGCACCGAACCCCCCCCTCACCCCCTCACTCGGCCATCGTGCTTCCTCCCCTGGGTCCTCAGAGTGCCGGCAGCTAGGGCTGCTTGGGACAGGAAACCAGCGAAGGAAGCAGGTGCTTGGGGCAGCCAATACAAAGGGGCGGCAGCGGCACTCCATCCACTATTGGGGCGGCACGTCTGGTTCTTCGGCAGGAATTCGGCGGCGGGTCCCTCAGTCCCTCTCTTCCTCTTTGAGCTGCCGCCGAAGAGGAAGAGAGGGAGTGAAGGACCCGCCGCCGAAGAATGGAGCGGCGTGATTGAGCTGCCGCCGAAGTGCCACCGATCGGCTTTTTTTTTTTTTTTTCTGCCACTTGGGGCAGCAGAAAACCTGCAGCCAGCCCTGCCTAGATGCCAAGAGCATCTCCCCCTTCCCACTCTGCTTTCTCTCCTCACTGAGCAGAACTGTCCAATTGTCACTCCCAACCACCCCAGCACCCCCAACTGCCAGGGCATATCCCAGCATTCCACCCGCAGCCCCCCAGTCGCCCGTCACCACCCCGACACCCTCAGACCCCAGCATTCCACCCGGCAGTCCCTTAGCCACCACCAATTGCCAGGGCACCTCAGGCCCCAACATTTCACTCAGCAGCCACCCACACAACCCCAAACCTCTTCCCCTTCCATCTCTCTTGCTCTGATTTCCTCTCTCTCACCTGCTCCCTCTGTCTCCAGTAAAATACAGATGGAAAAGACCTATTAGTTCACCCAGACCCTGTCCCAGGGGCCAGTGCAGGATTGTTCCTTATGGCCAACACGCCCCATGCCAGGTACATCCTCTGCCTTCCTGCACCCGTTCACAGGGAGCAAAGTTGAGAGGGGATGGAAAGTGGGCTGTATGTTAGATGTTGCTAAGTGGTGCCACTTGGCGTACGTTGGTGTAAATTGTACATGAAGGAGATAGAAGCTGGATGGGTGTTGCAGGAAAAGCAACGGACATGAGGAGAGAGGGTGAGAAGGGGTAACGTAAATCAGACCATCCCTTGTTCTCTGAATTTCCTGCTACTCCTCCCCATTGCACCCACCACTGCCTCAGCATGTAAGTTACACCAGCTCACACCCACTTAATGATGTATAGCTCACACCTTATGTCACTTCTGAGTTTGGCCCACTGATAATTACATAGATACACATTGACTCCTATTGCTAGCTACCTGTGCGCACACACACACACACACACTCTCTACCCTGATATCTAAACACACCCTGAGACATCTACACCACACTCACAATCACAATCATCTGAACACACATGCAGATCTGAACACATCCATCTCCTGTATCCATTGCTACCCACAAATGCGCACCCATCCCAGGACTGAGAGCTGCCTCATGCAATGTGCTCTTTGCTACACTTCATTTTGAACAGAATAAAAGTCACCGAGGCTTAAGCTGTCGGAAGCGAAGGGCAGAATGGTCAGGATTCCAAAACATGCACAGGCTGTTAGCTGCCAGCAAGGCGAGGCCGCCAACAAGCCTGCAACGAAAAACAGCTGGAGGCGGCAGAAAGCAGGCCCTGCAGCCCTTCTCTGCCTGGGCCCTAAAGGGGAACTGAAAACCTTGCATTACCCAAAGCAATAGTTCAATCCACTGGCTGTTTGGGATCCCCGAGACCCAGGTGCCTGGGAGCGCCACAGATAACCTCAGCTCAGAAGGAAAGGGTTGAAAATCACACTTTCCTTCCTTTACCTCCCATGATTTGAGTTCACAAGACACCAGGCCTGCTGCTAGGGCCAAGGAGCGGTATAGTCTGGTAGTTAGGAAAGTTGGCTTGCAAATCAGTCTGCCTGCGTTCGACTCCCTCCTCTGCTGTTGAATGGCTGCGGGCCTTGGGTAAGTCACTTTGCTTCCCTGTGCCTCAATTTCTGAATCTGTAAAAAGGGACTAATGCTACTTACCCTCCTTTGTGAAGTGCTTTGGGGGAGACAGGCTAGGTATTAACATTAATATTCACGGGGAGGCATAGCACGTGGCATTCTGAGCTTTTGACAGGGTTTAAAAACATTCCAGTTCCTCCTTAACGCTAATTATTAACGGGTTTGATAAAGAATTTGATTTAACTGGTAAGTTATTCCTATTATGAGTTGTATTGCAGTAGGGCCTCCAAGCCTCCAATCCAAATCAGGACCCCATTGTGCTGGGAGCTGTACAAACCCGGAGTAAAAAACAACACCCATTGCTGTCTCTGCCAAAAAGAACTCCATCTACCTTGCAGTAGAGATCGGGACTGATAAAACCCTATGAGCCAACATTCTATCCCTGTAGACAAATACATACTGTAGATTGTAAGGTGTTTGGGACAGTATTTTTGTTCGGTGTTTATCTAGCACCTAGAATAGTGGAGTCCTGCTCCATGACTGGGTCTATTAAGTGCTACTGCAATGCAAATAATAATAATAATGATTAATAAATACTCTAGTGATTGGAGCTGTGTAAATACTTCAGACAGACAGACAGACAGCCTATGCGGGCCCTCCTGTGCTGTCAGTTCTATCTGACCATCAAGGACTATGGAATTAATTATTCTGCCACAGTCTGATTTTCTTTCTGAATCTTGAATTCTTCAGGCCTTTACATTTGGCATGAGTAACGCTTGGGATCAAATCCTGCTCTCGCATTGGTGTGAATCAGAGTCATTCTACTGACTTCACTGGCATTAACTCTGGTTTTTACACCAAGGGAAGTAAGAGTAGAACTTGGCCCTTTTTATCTGTTGATGTTGGAGGTGGGGTTAATTTCCTGATTGCAACAGTTTTAATTTAATTAAGACTCGGGGCGGGAAAATGACCTTGGAAGTCAACATAATTCGCTATCCATCCAAGTTCGACCCAAGAGCTCTGCTCTGGTGAATATCTCCCACCTCTGGTATCATCAAGATCATGATCTGATTATCACTCCTGGCTCCTATGTCTAGACGGAGCCTGTCTGTCTTTCTCATTTTTATTAGGCAGCCCATCCCCCTAGTATTTGAACCCCTTTATGCTGTGGCATCTGAGAACCTTAGCCTCCCAACTCCAAACTTCCCTGTATTTTGGGGAAGTTTGGATTCGGAGCCTAATCCAGACGTGAACTTTGTGGCTTGGATCCCTCTTGAGTCAAAACTCGTAAGAATGACAAATCAAGGCCCCGTCCTCCAAACACAGGCATGCTTAACTTTACTCATGTAATAATCCCGAGCTCTTACATCGCACTTTGCATCCGCAGATCTCAAAGCCCTTCACAAAGGAGGCAAGTGTCGTTAGCAATATCCCGTGTAAGTGTTTGCCGGCTCAGCGCTCAAACCCTGCCACGCCTGGCTATCAGCGAATGGGATAGAGGGTTCAGAGCCCATTCCTGCTCTGCAGGTGACTTGAGCAAAGCGCAGACAGGATGTCCGGCTCATCTCCCCCACAAACCGCAGCTACATCTCGAAGGACTCCGGTCCGCCCCCTTTCAGCAGCCAGATGTCATGTCAGCAACCCAAGCCACTGAGCCTGGCCCGTTGCAGAGCTGCTTTTGGACCCCAGAAAGGTCAGAGCTTCACACACGCACGGGCAGGAGAGGCGGTGGTGTCCCCTGCACACTAGAAACTCTGCAGTGGTCCCAGAGATGATGTCCCGGGCAGATCGGTAGGGTCCTTTTCTAGCCGCACACGATTTCCAGGCAGTTCCGTGCTCTCCCTTCCTGCTGTTCCACCATAAGCCGGCAGTGACCTCCTTCCCCCTGTCCCACAAAGCCAGCAGCCAGCTGGCGTTGCAGGCCGACGCTCGGCTTTCTGTTGGAATCCTTGCCAGGCTAACCTCACACTACCTCGCTTGTGTATGAAAAGGTGGAGCCGGGCCAAGAGCAACAGAGCTTGGTGCAGAAGGAAATCCCCCAGCACTCGGTGGAGATGGGGACTTCGCGGCGTGCACACTCCCCTGATTCAGCTTTCATAGCGGGGAGAGGGGGAAAGGAGGAGACAGAGAGAGCCCTGTTAGGGAGGCAGCATAGACCCCCAAAGAATGCTCACCCCAACATTCCCAGCAATCATTATTTTACTTACATAGCACCTTCCATGCAAGGATCTCAGGGGGCTTTATCGATCTCCAGTCTCACCCCACGGAGCCATAAGCTTGGGGCCAGAGGGGTGAAGTGACTTGCCCAACAACAAGCAGTGGGAGAGCTTGGAAGGGAACCCAAACGTTATTGTTCCCAGGGCCGTGCTTTAATTATGAGCACCGAGAGGCAGCGTGGCCCAGTGGTTAGGGGATTAGCCGGGAAGACTCAGATTCAGTTCACTGCTCCACCCCTGATTTCCTGCGTGACTTTGGAGAAGTCGCTTGGGGTTTGTCCACCTGCACAATTAGTCTGCGGCAAACTGGGCTGTGAATCTCCCACAGACGGACTGTCTGGACCCACCTGAACAGTTCTTTAATGCACTTTGATCTATGCCTGTTTCAAAAAGGCTCATCAAAGGGTTCACACGGACAGCTAATCCACGGCAGGCTACTGCAGGGCAGATTCACACACCAGCTTGCTGGGAACTCCAGGTTTGTGTAGACAAGCCCTAAGTCTCTTTCTCCCTCCGTTCGCCAATTGTGAAATGGGGTTAGCAGCACTTCGTACCTTACCGGAGTGGGGCGAGGATAAATACATTAACAATTGTGAGGTGCTGATGTATGGGCATAACGGTGACCATGTAAGCACTTAAGATAGATAGGCTTCCCTCAGACCATGCAGAGCTGAGCTGAGCATAGAATTTAGGCTGACAAAAATCCTTGTGGGTCACCTAGACCATTAGTCTGGCCTAACGAGCCGGGCAGGCTCTAGGGAAAAGTATTCGCAGGCATCCTGCTGGTTCTGAATTGCATTTTGAGTGGTCCCCCACCCTCTCTTGACTGCTTTTCAGGAGGGCAGAATTTTGCTTGCACACCGGTTTGCAGAAAGTGAATTGTGCACCCACCGCTGAGATATGTTTAATCAAGGGGGGGAGGGAATCAGAAGTGGAAGCCTGGTCAGGGACCAGAAGCAATGCCAGCGGATTTGGGCCGTGTCTACACTACAGCACTCTACTAGCATTGCTACCGCACCATAGCTCTGCCGGCATAACAGCCTAGACCAAGCAAAGGGATTTGTCGGTGGGTGTAGAGACACCACCTCCCTGAGCAACAATACCTAGGTCGAGGGAAGTATTCTTCCATTGACCTAGTTGTTCTTCCACTGACCTAAATGTTCAGTGTAGACCAAGCCTTAGCTGGCCAATCACCTAGTGTGAAGGAAGAAACATAATGAGGAGGCTGTGTGGTCTAGTGGGTAGACACCCCCTCTCCCCGGCCTAGGACTTTTGAGATCTGGATTGCTGGGTGACTTTAGGCTAGATTTTCAAAGGTATTTAGGTGCCTAAAGATGCAAACAAGTGCCTAGTGAGATTTTCAGAAACATCTAGGTCTAGTCATCTAAATACCTTTAAAGGGCTTACTTCCTTTGTAAAGTACTTTGAGCTCTATGGATGAAAAGGACCATATGGGAGCTACGTATGACTTTGGCTAATACTGAATTAGTATTAGTAATACTGAATGGGGGGCGAGGGATAGCTCAGTGGTTTGAGCATTGGCCTGCTAAACCCAGGGTTGTGAGTTCAATCCTTGAGGGAGCCATTTGGGGATTTAGTTGGGGATTGGTCCTGCTTTGAGCAGGGGGTTGGACTAGATGACCTCCAGAGGTCCCTTCCAACCCTGATATTGTATGATTCTATAAAAGCAGCCATTTAACTAATGAATATGTGAATGCTCCCAGAAAACATTCATAGTTCCACAATCAACCCGGGACTAAGCTCGCAAGCAAGGCTATGTTGGTTTAAGCTCTGTGTGAAGGTTCAGTTCTGTTCCTATTTCATCCACAGCAGCTGATGCGTCTTACCCTCTTTGTCCCCTGGGGGGGTGGAGTTTTGCAGTTGGGAGACAGCACCCTGCTTCCCTCCTCACTGCCCCCTCCCTCTCTCCTTTTCCAGCACGGGGTGATCGTTGCCGAGGAGGAAGAGTATTTCATTGAGCCTCTCAGCCTGGGAGCCAACGTGAGCACAGGGAGTGAAGGCGAGGGAAGCCCCCATGTTGTGTACAAGCGATCGTCTCTGCAGCACTCGCACATGGACGCGGCCTGCGGTGTTTTAGGTATCGATGTTGACAGACAAACCCTCAAATCCTCCCCAGCGCTATGATAGTCACCTCCGTGTGTGCCAGAGAATCCCGCTGATCGAGCCAGATTTCTCTCCCATCCATGAGAACCTGGCGTCGCCGAGCTTGTTTCAGAGAGGCCAGGAATGCCGACTCTGGAAACCAAATGTAAACCAGGCTATTGCACTGTACCTCTGTCCCCTTCTAACGCTTAGGCCACATATAAAAGATCACGAGTCAGCTACTGCCTGTAAACTAATGGGATTGGTTCTTTAGCTCAAAGAGATTTTAGATCCAGAGGTTGAGAGTTCAATCCAGGCAGATGATTCAACTAGGGACATTGTTTCAAGTGCCCGTACGGGGACTAACCCTGTACACATGCCATAGTCACCACACAGGGATGAAGAGTCCCTTCGGTGTCAGCGGGGATTACATGAAGCTATGATAGTTATAGGCAGGGCTGGCAGCACCTGGCTATTATTAAGGTTCCCTGACACTTTCCATTATAAGACCCAGTTTCCCGTTGCTTGTAACTTTACATTTCAGCCAACGCAGTTCAGCCGTTTCCGAGAATGGGTGCAGTGAAAAATGTATTGCTTTGCTAACGTTAAAAAATCCTGGTGACCTTTTTCTTTCAGAAGCTTTAGCAACCCCATGCTTTGTAGCAAGGACTTGAAGTTTGGCAGGCGGGTGGCCTTTGTGTCAGGGATGTGGCTTTTGCTGCCCCCATGAAAATCCACCCAAATTTGGCCAAGTTATAAGCCTCTGAAAAATTCCAGTTTGCACATGCTCAGTGGAGACTTTCTAGAGCTTTGGTGTTAAATTCCCTGAAGATTCCGTCCACACTGAACAGGACTTGCTGGGCCAGGTCTTGGTTCAGGCATTGGAATTGAGAGCTGGGAGCCAGTCTCAACTGTGGTCTCAATGTCCCCCTCCCCCTGCAGAGCCCAGGCACTGGGAAAAAGGAAGCCACCTGACTCAACTAGGACAAGAGCTGGAGTGGGGGTTGGGGTATTAGACTGGGACAAGGAGCTTGGAGATGTTTGGGGGCAGAATGAGACCAGAGGATGGCAGGAGGGTTGGGGGGAGAGGGAAACTGAGACTGGGTGTTTGGGTGGGGGGGGAGAGGGAAACTGCTGGGCAAGGAGACTGGGACTGGGTGCAAGAGAGTCTGAGACTGGATGAATAGCATGCAGCGAATAAGGCCTAGGGACCCACATCGAACAATGAGGAGAAAAGAAAACCTGGACTAGTTGCTCGTTAATTGAGCGCCATCCATCCGATGCGCTGAGCGAGGCGGGGGTGCTGTGGAAAATTAGCATGTGCTCATGTAATTAAAGGATGCACACGCACAAGGGGCTAATGATGAATAAAGTTCTGAAAATGTGCGTGTGGGTGTGTGGGTGATCAAAATATATACAGTTAGGGTTAAAGGAAGGAATCCCTCCTCATCTCACGCCCTCCCCTCGCAGTCTGAGGATGAGACACTGAGCTGGTGAGCATGAGTGTCTGTGTGACCCCGATACCCCCAAACCATAGACCTGGATCCAGACTTTGCATCATAGGCGCCATCTTGAGCATGTCCTGTGCATGCGGGTATCTGTGTATGCTGGTGAGTGTTCGTGGGCCTCTCCGTTCTGGGTGGGTGGGTGAGCGTTGTTACGTTGGGATGAGCACAGCTGAAGTGTCTATGCACCATGTGAGGGGGGACTGTGGGTTGGGTGATTCTTTGAGTGGGGTATAGTACCATGAGTTTTGGTGCCTGTGGGGGGAACGGTATCGGGGGGGAGGGGTACCTGGGAGGGAGGTTCTGGGGGGCAGGGACCTGGGAGGATGGTTCTGTCGGGGGGGGCGAAGCAGGGGGGGGAAATCCCTTGACAAAAGATCGGAAGGGCGGCGG